>NW_006921660.1:10681035-10689112 GCF_000298275.1 Orycteropus afer afer | reverse complement strand
GTAGTGATACTGCCTCGGAAACCCAAGGAGGGGTCGCTATGAGTCGGGTCTGACTCGACGGCACATAACAACAACAACAACAACACTCCACTCAAGGGCAAGTTTCAGAGTCTCTTCTGTCATCCACTTTGTCTTTCTCTTCTTTTTAATGATCTCTTGCTTTCTTCATAGATAATGTTCTTGATATCCTCCCACAATTCTTCTGGTTTTGGTCATTGGTGTTTAGTGCATCAAATCTATTCTTTAGATGATTTTTGAATTCAGGAGGGTTATATTCAAGATCATATTTTGGCTCTCTTGGACTTGTTTTAATTGTATTTAACTTCAAGTTGAACTTGCATATGACCAATTGATGTTCTGTTCCACAATCAGCTCCTGACCTTGTTTTGGCTGAAGATATTGAGCTTTTTCCAGCACCTCTTGCCACAGAAGTAGTCAGTCTGACCTCTGCAGCTGACTGCTCCTCTGTCCTGGTTCCTGGGCTTTTTAATCCCCTTTCTCCCACTCTCTCACCCTGCTGCTTTGGGTGTGCCTGAGTTCTTTCTCCTCATTTGGATCCTTGTGGCTGACTGCTCCTCTTTCCGGGTTCCTGGCTTTTAATCCCCTTTCTCCCATTCTCCCATCTTGCTGCTTTGGGTGTGCCTGTGTTCTCTCTCCTCACCTGGATCCCTGCGGCTGACTGGGAATTCTTACAGAACATAAAATTACACTGCGTGAAGTACACTGAAACATTGTCTGCCAAACCTATACATTTTCTTGAGCTCACCTTCTCTTGCATAGACATATATAATAGTTCAGCCTGTCCACCCATTTATCCAACTGTATATCAATGTTTGCCTTCACTGACAACGCAGTGTTATCTGTACCACCCATGTACCTCTCTATGTCTTCCTCTTCTTCAATGCCACTTTGGTGATCATTCACGTGTGGTACATTGTCTTTCCTTTCACCCAAATCATACTTATCTCTACCTATCTAACAATGTTTCCTCCTTTCCCCTCCCACCCCTGGTAACCACCAAAGTAAACTCCTTTCCATATATAAACCTTTCCTTGACAATTTATAATAATGGACTAATACAGTATTTGTCCTTCTGTGGTTAACTTATTTCACTCAGCATAATGTTCTCCAATTTCATCCATGTTATGCGGTGTTTTGTAGATTTCTACGTTGTTTTTTAAGGTTGCAAAGAATTCCATTGTGTGTGTATACCATAATTTTGTTATCCATTCTTCTGCTGATGGGCACTTAGATTGTTTCCATCTTTTCGCTATTGTAAATAGCGCTGTGATGAACATTAGTCTGCACATATCTGTTCTTGTCCTGGCTGTCACTTCTTTAGGATATACACCTAGTAATGGAATGGCTAGTTCAAATAGTTTTCCTAATTCCAACTTCTTAAGGAATTGTCATACTGCTTTCCATTGTGGTTGTATCATTTTACAGTATGCTCAGCAGTGCAGGAGAATCCTAATCTCACTACATCATCACCATGGTTTGTTATTTTCTGTCTAGTGATCTTTGCTACTAGTGCTGGGGCAATATGGTATCCCATTGTTTCGATTTGCATCTCTCTGATGGCTGATGATTATGAAAATTTCTTCATATATTTGTTGGCCTCCTGAATATCCTCTTTGGAGAAGTGTCTATCCATGTCCTTTGCCCATTTATTTCATTGGATAATTTTTCTTTTTGTTGTTAAGGTTTTGGAATTTTCTATAAATTCTAGAGATAAGCCACTTGTCAGATATGTCATTGTTGAATATTTTTTCCCAATCTGTAGGTTCTCTTTTGACTCTTTTGGAAAACTCTTTGGAAGCACACAAAAATTTAATTGTTATAAGGTCCCATTCATCTAGTTTATCTTCTGCTGTCTGTGCATTTTGGGTATGCTTGATAGTCTATTTATGCCATATATTAAGGCATAGTTCCTAAGGCATTTGACTACTAACCATAAAGCTGGTGGTACAAATCCACCAGCCACTCCTCAGAAGGAAGATTGGGCCATCTACTTCTTCAGTGATACCACCTCGAAAACCCAAGGAGTGGTCACTATGATTTGGATCCCACTTGATGGCAGTGTTTTTGTTTTGTTTTTTAATTTGCCCCTAGTTTTTCCTTGAGGAACTTTATGGCTTTAGGTATCACATTTAAGTCTTTGATTCTTCTGGAGTTAGTTTGTGCATATGGTGTGAGTTACAGATTTTGTTCATTTTTCTGCAAATGGATATCCAGTTTAGCCAGCACCATTTGTTAAACAGACAATCTCTTCCCCATTTAATAGCTTTCAGTCTTTTGTCAATGATGAACTGACAATAGGTGGATGGATCTATTTCTGGGTTCTCTGTTGTATTCCATTGGTCTATGTGCCTGTCGTTATACCAATACCAGGGAATTTTGAATACTGTGGCTATATAGCAGGTTTTGAGATCCATCAGTGGGAGACCTCCTACTTTGTTTTTTTTCTTCAATAGTGCTTTGCTTATCCGAGGTCTCTTTCCTTTCCATATAAAGTTAGTGATTGGTTTTTCCATATCCCTAAAGAATGTTGATGGGATCTGTATTGGGATTGCATTGAATGTATAATTTGCTTTGGGTACAACTGACATTTTCACAACGTTCAGTATTCCCATTCATGAGCATGGTATGTTCTTCCATTTATGTAGATCTCCTACAGTTTCTTAAGGTAGTCGTTTTAGTTTTCTTTGTACAAGTCTTTTGTGTCCCTGGTAAGATTTATCTCCAAGTATTTTATGTTTATGGTAGCTATTGCAAATAGTATTGGTTCTCTTATTTCCTTTTCAGCAATGTCTTTGTTGGTGTAAAGGGATCCAGCTGATTTTTGGATGTTGATCTTGTATCCTGCCACGATGCTAATTCTCTCAATTAGTTCCAGTAGATTTTTGACTGAGTCTCTTGGGTTTTCAAGGTATAGGACCATATCACAAGTGAATAGGGATTGTTTGAATTCTTCCTTACCAATTTGGATGCCTTTGATTTCCCTTGCTTGCCTTATTGCCCTGGCTAGGACTTCCAATAAAATGGTGAATAGAAGTGGGGATAGCAACATCCTTGTCCGATTCCTAGTTTCAAGAGGAATGGTTTCAGTCTCTCTCCATTAAGAATAATGTTGGCTGTTGGTTTAGCATTTATGCCCTTTATTATGTTGAGGAATGTCCCTTTTATTCGTATTTTGCAGAGAGTTTTGATCAGGAATGGGTGTTGGATTTTATCAAATGCTTTTTCTGCATTGATATATATGATCATGTGGTTCTTTTTTTTTTTTTTTTTTTATGTGGTGGATGATGTTGATTTTTTTTCTAATGTTGGAGCATCCTTGTGTACCTGATTCGAACCTCACTGGATCATAATGGATTATTATTTTTTTTATATGTTGTTGGAGTCTATCAGGTAGGGTCTTGTTGTAAGTTTTTGCATTTATATTCATGAGGAATATTGGTCTGTAGTTTGCCTTTTTAATAGTGTCTCTACCTGGTTTGCATATTAAGGTGAAGCTTGTTTCATAAAATGAATTTGGGAGGATTCCATCCTTTTCTATGTTTTTGAATAGTTTGAGTAGGATTGGTGTCATTTCTTCTCTGACAGTTTGTTATAATTCTCTCATGAAACAGTCTCAGCAGAACTTTATTTTTTGGTAATTTTTAAATGACCTATTCAATTTCCTCTTTTGTTATGGATCAGTTCAACTTTCCCACCTCAGTCTGTGTTAGTTTAGATAAGTAGTGTGTTTCTAAGAATCTTTCCATTTGTGTGGCATACCTAGTGCCACTCTGACAAGAATATACCACAAATGGATGGCTTTAACAAACAGGAGTTTATTCTTACAATGTGGAGGCTTTAAATCCAAGTTCAAAGTGCCAGCTCTAGGGCTGGGTGAAAGATCCTCAACCTTGGGCTTGCTTCAGTTCTGCTTCTTACTCCCAGCCCCTGAAGCTAGAGTCTTTTCTTCACTTAGAGAACTGCTGGCTGCTGAGGCTGACAAGGCCAAGGTTGACAAGTAAAAAGGCACAATCCCAATGTTTCCAAACAACATGGCTGGTTATTAATTCAAGTCCATTGGAAGTCCCAAGGTCAGCATAGCATGTCAGGCTGCTATACATGGATAGCTTAAGCATGCAGTAAGCTAGAGATTGTTCCCCAATGCTTCTCCTTATATACAGGAAGCAGACCACATCCCCAAAGCAGCTACACAGCTACTCACAAAAGATTCCACCATTTAGTTGATTACCAGTCTAATCATGTGGAATACTATATCCAGCTGCCCAGCCACTCAACCAGGCCCAGCCAGTTCAACACACAAACTTAAGTACCACACCATTTCTTCCAGAATTTCAAATTTGTTGGAGTACAATTCTTCATATTATCCTGATATTATCCTTTATATTTCAGTTGGTTCTTTTGTGATGTTACCCAATCCATTTCTTATTCATGTTATTTGTATTTTATCCTGCTTTTCCTTTGTTAAATTAGCCCATGGTTTGTTGATTCTATTAATCTTTTCAAAAAACCAACTTGTAGTCTTGTTGATTTTTCTATTGTCTTTCTATTTTCTGTTTCATTAATTTCTGCTCAAATCTGGATTATTTCCTTTCTTCTGCTGACTTTAAGCTTTTCTTGGTGTTCTTTTTCTAATTGTTGGAGATATGGGTTTAATGTGTTGATTTTGGCTCTTTCTTCTTTTTTGATGAATACATTTATTGCTATAAATTGGCCTCTGATCACTGCTTTTGCTCTGTCCCGAAGATTTTGGTAGGTTGTGTTTTCATTCTCATTTGATTCAAAGAATTTTTTAATTTTATTTATTTTTTTTCTACTGCCAAGTCATGTTTTAAGATGGAGGTGTTCAGTTTCCATGTGTTTGTTCTTTTTCCATTGATCCTCCAATTGTTGATTTCTAATTTGATAGCATTGTTTTGCAGTTTTTCAAAGCTTTTAAATTTGTTAAGGCTTGTTTTATGGCCTAACATATGGTCTATCATGGAGAATGTCCCATATGGACTTTAAAAGAATGCATATTGTGCTGTTGTTGGTTGAAGTGCTCTGTGAATTTATATAAGGTCAAGTTGGTAGACTGTATTATTTAGCTCGTTTGTGCTTTTGTTGAGTTTTTTTCCAGGTGCTCTATTTTTCATTGAAAGTGATGTATTAAAATATCCCATGATCACTGCTGAGTCATCTATTTGCCTTTTCAATCTTTTAAAGTCTGATTTATGTATTTTGGGGATTTTTCATTGAGTCCATAGATATTAATTATGGTTATATCTTCTTGTTCAATAGATCCTTTAATCATTATATAATGTCCTTCCTTGTCTCGTATGGTGGTTTTTGTCTTAAAGTCAATTTGATCAGAAATTAATATTGCCACTCACACCCTATTTTGCTTGCCATATGCTTGCTATACCTTTTTCCTGTTTTTGGTTTTTAGTCTATGTTTGTCTTTGTCCCTAAGGTGTGTCCCTGTAGACAGCATATTGATGGGCTATGTTTTCTTATCAAGTTTACAACTCTGAATCTCTTGAGTGGGGCATTTAATCCATTGACATTCAGTGTAATTATTGGCAAGTATGAATTTTTTGCTGTCATTTTGTTATGTGTTTTTTCATGGTGCTCCTGTTTTCTTTGTTCCATATAATTTTCTGTGCTGAGTTCATAAGGTCTATGAATCATGTTATTGTTTCCTTTGTTGCTATTGTTTTAGTATTTGCTAAATTTTATGCTTGTCTTTTTTTTTATTGTGATATGAAAGTTTATCATTTTTCTTTGAGGTTACTATATGATTTATAATTTTTTCTCAGAGTTTAGAACACTTCATTCTATCTTACAACTCTCTTAACATGCTCACCATTTAGAAGTTCTCTAACTACACTATGCCCCTCCCTTTTTTGGTTTGTAGCTGTCCTAATTTGTCAATTGATGTTTCTGTTTCCCTGTTTACAATCTTGTAAGCTTGTTTTCCTTTGGATACCTCCATAGCTGTGTTGGTTTCTGGGTTATGTCATCTTGTATATTAACGGTTGTTGTTTGCTTTTTTTGGTTCTCTGTTCAAAGGACTTCCTTTCGTATATCTTGTAAGATTAGTCTGATTTAACAAATTTCCATACTTTCTGCTTATCTGGAAATCTCCTAATTTTACCATCATATTTGAGGAACAATTTTGCTGGGTATATAATTCTTGGTTGGAAATTTTTCTCTTTCAGGATTTTATATATACCATCCTGTGGTAGTTATGTTTGTGTGTCAACTTGGCTAGGCCTGGTTGAATGTCTGGGCAGCTGGTGGTAATTATTCCCCGTGATGAAACTGGTAATCAGCTCCATGGTGGGATCTACCACAAGCAGCTGAGTAGCTGCCTTTGGGAATGTGGTCTGCCTCCTGTATTTAAGGAGAAGCCTTGGTAATGGTCTCTAGCCTATGGCATGCTTGGACCCTGCATGTAGCCATGTCATTGCTCAGCAGCCTGCTATGCTCTGCTGACCTTGGTACTTACAATGGACTTAAGTTAATTGCCTGTCATGTGGTTTGGTAACAGTGGGATTGTGCCTTTTTACTTGTCAACCTTGGGGCTTCTTGGCCTCAGCAGTCAGTCTGAGTGAAGAAACGCCTCTAGCTCCAGTGGGCTGGGAGCAGAATGCAGAGGTGGACCACAAGGTTGAGGGGTTTTTACCCAGCTCCTAGAACCTGGCACTTTGCACTTGGATTTAAAGCCTCCAAATTGCAAGAAAAAACTCCTGTTTATTAAGGATCTCCCATTGGTGGTGTATCAGCCGAAGGGATTAGGTGAGGAGGGGAAACCCAGGACCACCCAGAGTAGCAGGCCGGAAGAGCAAGAGAAAGGGGATAAAACCTTGAACCTGGAGAGAAGAGCAGTCAGCCCCAGGGTTACAGGTGAGGAGAGACAATGCAGGGACGCCAGAGTAGACAATGCAGACAATGCAGGCTGGAAGAGCAGGAGAAAGGGGATAAAAGCCTTGAACGTGGACAGAAGAGCAGTCAGCCCCAGGGTTACAGGTGAGGAGAGACAACTCAGGGACACTTGGAGTAGCAGACCAGAAGAGCAAGAGAAAGGGGATAAAAGCCTTGAACAAGGACAGAAGAGCAGTCAGCCACAGGGATACAGGTGAGGAGAGACAACTCAGGGATGCCCGAAGAAGCAAGCCAGAAGAGCAGGAGAAAGGGGATTAAAAGCCAGGAAGCCACACAGAGGAACAGTCAGCCAGGTGGAGGTGATACGAGAGGTCTCCAACAGCAGGACAAACTTGTCTGTTGGTTTGTCCTACTGTGGTGAAATGTAGAAGTCAGTTTTGAGGCTGAGCCTCTGGTGTTTAAAACCCAGAGAGATGCACCTGGTGCACAGGTAACAGCCCAGCTTATAGACTGAGACAGTCTAGGAAGAAGGAAGAGGCCAACCACTTCTCAAAGATTTGGCCAGGGAAAATATGAATAGCAAAGAAACACTGTTTGGTACATTACCACGCACCTTGAGGAATAGTCCATTTAGGCTAAAAGGCTCTCAAAATAGGACTGGGAAAGAGTTGCAACATCTGCGTAAACCCAGCCTTACTCATATGGAAAAGAGAAAGCTTTCAAGACCTTCATTTGCTGATGTGGCACCACTCAAATTGAAGAGAAACAGCTGCAGACATCCATTAATCACTGGAACATGGAATGTATGAAGTATGAATCTAGGAAAATTGGAAGTTATCAAAAAGGAAAGGGAACGCATAAAGATTGATATCCTCGACATTAGTGAGCTGAAATGGACTGGTTTTGGCCATCTTGAATCAGACAACCATAGGATCTACTATGCCAGGAATGACAGTTTGAAAAGGAATGGTATGGCATTCATCATCACAAAGAATGTTTCAAGATCTGTCCTGAAGTACAATGCTGTCAGTGATAGGACAATATCCATAAAACTACAAGGAAGACCCGTTAATATGACTGTTATTCAAATTTATGCGTCAACCACCAAAGCCACACATGAGGAAATTGAAGAATTTTATCAGCTTCTACAGTCTGAAATTGACCAAACATGCAATCAGGATGTGTTAATTAT
>NW_006921660.1:10661181-10679219 GCF_000298275.1 Orycteropus afer afer | reverse complement strand
CATGGACTGCTAAAAGAACTAACAGATCTGTCCTGGAGGAAGTGCAGCCAGAATGCTCCTTGGAAGCAAGAATGGTCAGACTTCTTCTCACCTATTTTAGTCATGTTGTAAGAAGGGACCATTCCCTAGAGAAGGATGTCATGCTTTGTAGGGTGGAGGGTCGCCGAAAGAGGGGGAGGCCTTCAATTAGATGGATTGATATGGTGGCTGCAATGATGACATTAAGTATAGCAGGGATTGTGGGGCTGGTGCGGGATCAGGCAGTGTTTCTTTCTGCTGTGCATGGGGTTGCTATGAGTCAGAAACGACTCGACGACACTTAACAACAACAACAACAACATTTGTGGTTTATTCTTTTCAGAGTGACACTAGGTAACCAGAACAGAATTTGGTACTGGGAGCGGGATGCTGCTCTGACAAACACTTAATATGTGGAAACAGGAGTAGAGTGTGTCCTTGACCCAAGACCCTGGCAGAGAGACGCCAGCATCTGACAGGACAGATGGCAAGTGATCAGCATGCGAGATGGCAGGAGCACAACTGAGAGAACCAGCATGAGATAGTGCCTTACCAGCCCATGGAGGGGAAAGCTTGATGAGTTTGGTTAGGCGGCTTCCTGGTGGAGTTGTTTGCGTTGGGGTATTAATTGGTGAAAAGACTGGTATGAAATGGAGTAGCAAGTTGGCCATCCCACAGAACAAGAAAGCTAAATGTCCTTTGGGGCAAGAAGATTCCTGGCGGAGTGGTTTGCCCTTGGGCATAATTGGCAGAAATGGAGAGACCAAGGAAATGGAAGCAGAGCTGCCTCAGCCTTAAGGGTAGGACCATGGCCTTTGGGGTGGAATGATCATAGCCCCCTAGTTTCCAAAGAGTCAGGCCTTCACCAACTTGGTTCTGGAGTGTGGGGCTGCTCTTTCATGTGAGCCAGTAAGATGGAGCCAAAGCCACTGCTCGAGAATGAGGGGGGTGGGGAGCTTCCATGCCCAAGAGGGAGGGGAACAGGGCCCTCCAGGCCAAAGGGGTGAGGTCGCTACTCAGGAAGTAAGGGACTGGAGCCACCCAGTGGGGAGATCTGTACAGATGCTACCCAATGAAGATCTGTACAGATGCCAAGTTGACAAGGGGTTGAATTGTGGTAGTTATGTTTGTGTCAACTTGGCTAGGCCTGGTTGAGTGGCTGGGAAGCTGGTGGTAATTATTCTCCATGATGAAACTGGCAATTAATTCCATGGTGGGATCTACCATAAGCAGCTGATTAGCTGCCTTTGGGAATGTGGTCTGCTTCCAGTATTTAAGGAGAAGCCTTGGGAATAGTCTCTATCATATGGCATGCTTGGACCCTGCATGTAGCCATGTCATTGCTCAGCAGCCTGCTATGTTCTGCCAAACTTGGGACTTACAATGGACCTCAATTAATGGCCTGTCATGTGGTTTGGTAACATCAGAACTGTGCCTTTTTACTTGTCAACCTTGGGGCTTCTCAGCCTCAGCAGCTAGCAGTTGTCTGAGTGAAGAAATGCCTCTAGCTCCAGTGGGCCAGGAGCAGGAGGCAGAGCTGGACCCCAAGGTTGAGAGGCTTTCACCAATCCCTTAGAGCCTGGCGCTTTGCACTTGGGCTTAAAGCCTCTAAATTGTAAGAATAAACTCCTGTTTATTAAGGCCATACCACTTGCAATATATTCCTGTCAGAATGGCACCAAGCAACCAGAACACATCCCATCACCTTGTTGCTTGTATGCTTTCTACTGAGATATCAGAGCTTATTCTTATTAGTTGCCCTTTGTAGGTAAAATTTCATTTTTCCCATACTGCTTTCTGGATTCTTTCTTTGTTGTTGCTTTTAATCAGTTTGATGATGACATTTCTTGGTGACTTTTTTGGGGGGCCTATCATCTTTGGGGTTTGTTGGACTTCCTGAATGGATACATTCTCATCTTTCGTTATATCAGGGAAGTTCTCTTCCAACAAATCTTGGACAATTTTTTTCTGTGGTTTTCTTTTTCTCTTCCTATTCTGGAATTCCAACTACATGTAGGTTATTCTTTTTGATGTTATCCCACATGAACCTTAGGTTGTCTTTATTTTATTTTGATCTTTTTTCTGATTGATCCCTTTCCAAAGACACATTCATGTATTTGTCTTAAATCTCATTAATTCTCTCTTCCATTGATTCAATTCTACTCCTTTGCACTTTCAATGTGTTATCTATTTCTGAAAATTTATTATTAATCTTCTGGATTTCTGTTTGTTGATTTTGTATCATTTCTAATTTTTCATTTATTTTGTGTTTCTGTTCTTGTATTTTCTTCCAAAATTGTTCTATGGTTTTGTCTGTGTTTTCCTTAATTTTGTCAGTGTTTTCTTTGATCTCTCCTAAATATAATCCTTTTGAACTCCTTATCAGGGAATTCCAATGCTGCTTCTTCCTCAGGGATGTATTCTGGGTCTGTATTCTGATTTCTTGTTTCTACTGCTTTATCTTGCTTCTTTGTGTGGACTTGACGGTGTCTTGTCCCCAAGAAATTGTGATGTTGTTGTATTTTGATCTCTGTTAACTCTTTGTGAAGAACAGTTAAGAGTGAGTCACCTCTTCTTGGTGGTCATTTATTGTTGCCCAGTTGTTGTAAAAGGAAGTGGTGGCTCTCACTCAGTAAGTGGGACTGCAACTGTAAGTGATTTGGGTGCTGTTGCAGTTTATGGGCATGGTTGCTATATCTCACTCAGTTATGAAAAACAAAAATCAAAGAAGTAAGAACAAGAGGACCAAAAGCACAGTGCATAAAGATACAGGAACAATCAACAAAAAAAGAAAAGAAAAAGAAAAAATGAAAAAAAAAAAACAAAAAAAACCACAATACCTGCATGCAGAAAATAAGAGAAAAGAGGTAGTCAGTGAAAAATGAAGAAAATAATGGTAAAAATGCAAAAAGAAAAACACGGAATGGGGAGAAACAAAAGAAAGAAGAAAATGGAAACCAGGAAAAGGGAAAAGAGAGAAAGCCAAAAACTAGAACCTGGATGGGAAAAAGAAAGAAAAGTAATAAAAAGGATTAAAAACATAAATAAAATGTAATAATAATTTTAAAACAGACAAGAAGAAACAAATTAAGGAAAAAAAAATCTGTGCATGGTCGACAGGACAACCAAGCTCTGTCAGAGTACACGGACTGGGATAGAATTCCTGCTAACCTGGAAGGTGGGTGGGAGTAAGGGATGGTCTCACCTCTGTTCACCAAGAAGATGTGGGATATAAGAGTGACAAGGGGAATATCACACCTTTCCAATTGTTTGTGTCCAGAATGTCCTTGTTATCACCAGTAAGTAGAGCCTATTCTTATGTCCCTTGATTCTAGGAGAATGCTGTCACTTTAAATAAACAGAATGGTGGGGTCACTTGTAAACGTTCAAAATGGCTGTGTCCTCCAGACAGCCAAAAGTCCACTGCTCAGCCTGTCTCTCTCTTCACTGCTTTCCCTTCTATTATTCACCAGCAATCAGTGCAGTCCTCTGTGCCGCCCCTGACTAGCAGGGCCAATTTTTAGGTTAATTATTAGCTCCTGACACCACTTGACAATCAATATCCAAGTTGTCTGTTTCATCAGGATCACTGGCAGACTGCAGTTCTGTAAGTCTCTTTTTTTCAATGTTTTCATGGAGGTTCTTTACTAGTCTGAGTTTAGTCCACTTCTTTATTCTTCCTTTCAAAGCTCAGGGCTCCAAGATTATCTTCTGTATCTGTATTAATTGGTTCAGCTTTTCTTTGCTGAAGAGGGTTTGTGTAGTTTGTCTGCCTATTCCTCCATCTTACTGGAACTCCTGAGGTGGTAAATCTTTAGGGAAGTAGATTACCCAGTCTTTTTTCCACGGAGTGGCTGGTGAAGTTGAACTGCCAACCTTCTGGTTAGCAGTCAAATGCCTTAGGCACTACATCACCAGAGGTCCTATATATAATTAATTAGACATTTAAAACTTCTAGTTTCTTCTATATTAAGTTATTTAAGATGACTCTATTCAAATACATTGATTTTAAAAATCTTAAATTATACATGCATTATGTTTTCTTAAGTATTGTTCTATGTACTAAATCAAAGCTATACCCTGAATTTTTCCCTGAAAACCCCCATCTTTCTTTGCTTCAATGACTACCCTACAGCTTCACAAAGAGCAAAATAAATAAAAGATCTAATAAAGAATAATTTCCCAATGTACATCTTGTCTTGATTTGGAAGGAAAGATTTCAAGGAAAGCAAGTATGATCAGTTTTCACTGTGTTTATCAAAACTTTGGAAATGTGGGTTACTTTCTTTCCCTTTAAAATATATAAATGATTGCAAAGCCTTCCTACTTATATTGGTAAACTTTCTTTTAACTATTTGAATGATATATTTTGACACAAAGTCTTGAATGCCTTAATTTAAAGACAATTTTATGATCAGTAATGGTAAGATTGTGATGAGTGAAGGTTTCCTGATTTAATTATTGCTTTTCCCACAGGGCTCTTGTTAGTGGTTTCCTGTTTCTATCACATCTGTCTAGTTACAGCATATTTTAACTTTTCTCTCCCCATGCCTAACTCTGGAAAAAGACTGGGCACAAAATTAAGTAAGTGTGTACGGAATTTTGATTATTTTAATTTGTTGTTATTTAGTGAAATGTAGGTCTTCCATCTACAGTATTTGTTAGAGAACACTAAACTGAAAACTCACTGCCATCAAGTCAGATCCAACTCAGAGCAACCCTTCCTTGGGTTTCTGAGCTGGTGCCACTACAGAAGAAGATTCCCCAACCTTCCTTCCGAGGAGTGGCTGGTGAGTTTGGACCACCAGCCTTCTGGTTAGCAGTCAAAAGCCTTAGGCACTACGTCACCAGAGCTCCCTGTTAAAGAATGGACAGTTAAATTAAGCAAAAATATCAGTAAACACACACTTAAACTGATATTTGAATAAATAGGGCATAAAACTTCCAAGGGTTGGCCTAGATTCTTAAATATAGTTTTAGTGAAATTAAAACTATAGTAAATAATGAATTTCCTAGAAAGTAGAAAAAAAAAAATAGAATTGATAATATCCCTAGATTTCCTCAACTGATGTGCCATGTAATATTTGAAACACATGTTCTTTCCTGAGAACATGATCTTTGTTGGTTAAAGAACCACTTCTTGGTCAATTGAGATCATTTCAAACACAGAGTTGCCTACTTAGAATCTAACAAATTTGGAAGAGTTTTTGAGCTCTCATTCAATTCACTTTTCTAATATCTAAGGCTATCAAATGATTATTTACCTTTTGCTAGAAATTTTCTTTAATAGAGATATTTGAAAAAGAAAGCTATTAAAAAAATTCTTGAAATTTATTTTTATTATGTATGTATGCATATGATACCATTTCCTATGTGAACTATAATAAACTTATTTAAGTAATTAAATAGACATCTTCATAAAGTTATATGATCTTTCTAGTAAGTACATGCTAATTTATTACTTTTACATATTAGTTTATGTACTAGTATTTTCACAGGTACTGAAACAATGATAAATATAATTTTATAAGAATTGTTTTCATCTTTTAAAATAGGGCCATTCTTCAGGGTACGCTGAATTTTAATTTCTTAAAGATATTCCCCAAAACAATGTAAGAAAAAAGCTGTCCTGGCATTAACCAAGTAATTAGCACTATGTGGGAAATATGATTTAATATCTTCTCTAAGGTATTAATTTTTGCTATACATTTTGTATGGAGGAGTTCTGGTGGCATAGTGGATATAGCATTTGGCTGCTAACCAGATGGTAAGCAGCTCAAATCCACTAGCTGCTGCATGGAAAGAAGATGGGATGGTCTACTTCCATAAAGATTTACAGCATTGGAAACTCAATGGGGATACAATGAGTCAGATTCGACTCTATGGTATTGAGGCATTTTTTTTAAAACATTTTGTATAAATCATTAAATGTAATTCCCACATATGAATTTGATAATTTTTTACTAAATTAACTCATTTAAGGAAAAAATAACTGAGTTTTAAGAATATTGATGTTAATATGAAAGAAATATCAAATAAATATTGGAATTTTTAGTTTAACCTTGACCCATTTGACTTTAAAAATGGTTGTGTGTTTTCACTATTCATTGATGTCTGCATATAATACTTATAACCAAATGACACTGATAATTTTCACAATCACAAACTACAATGTCTTCATCCTGACAAAGCCTTTGGATTCTCCAGGGCCACACTATTCAATACAATAGCCACTAGCTGCATGTGGCTTCTGAATGTGGCTAGTGTGAATTAAGACAGGTTATAAGGGTGAGAAATGACAGTGGCCAAATTCATGTACTTTGGTCAAATTGTCAGAAGAGACTATGTCTGGAGAAGGATATCATGCTAGATAAAGTAGAAAGTCAGCAATAAAGGAGAAGACAATCAATGAGATATATTGACACAGTAGCTGTGATGACGGGGTCCAAGCATAACAACTGTGAAGTTTGTACAGGACCAGGTAGTGTTCTGTTCTGTTGTACACAGGATCACTATGAGTCAGAACCTACTCAATGACACCTAATATAACATAAGGATAATCTGTACATATTTCAAAGGCTAAGTTCTTAAAAATAAAATATTTAATTAATATTTTAGGAAACATAAAAATCATAAAACTGTATTCATTTGGATACATTAGTTTAAAATATTTATTATTCAATTAATCAATATTTTTACTATTTTTTTAGTGGGCTACTAGAAAATTTAAAATTACATTTATGACATATATATGTCTCACATTGTATTTCTATGAGCAGCACTACTTTAGGGGATTGTTAGTTTATAATAAATGGCATTATTACTGATAATAAAGTTGAATATAAAATCATAGTGGAGTAATAAAGAAAAATACTTGTCAGCATTCTATGTTTCTTGTAAATGATAAGATCTCTTGAGGTTCCTATTTCATTTTCACTGGAACCAGGGGGACCACATTCATTACACCTGTCATGGGAAGTGACAGGTGTAGTTACAACTAGAAAAGCATCTTCTTTTATATCTCTATTTCTATGTTTACAGAACTACGAATATTTCACATTTCATCTGGAAATTTGCCTTTATTTGGCTTCAGGCTAAAAGCTTTGTATTTTAAACTTTTTGAAAGTTATCACTGGTGACAAAGATACACTTTTTTCCTCTTTCAAATACTCTGAATAATATTATTTCATGATAAAAATTCTAAATCATGACAACATAAAATACTGAATATGGACAGTGAAATAACATAATAGATTTAACAATAATAAAAATAATATTCATATCCCAAAAGATGATTAACTGTGTAGTATCACATTTATTCAAAAGGAAAGAATACTATAAACTTAGCAAGTTTATGGTCCATTAGGAAGCTTAAAAAAATTATCAGCCACTCAGAGTTACTTAAGATATTAAAAAATACATTGATGAGTTCATTGTTTTGTACTTTTGTGCAACATTTAGTAGCTACTATGAGAAATTAATAGGAGCTCTGGTGGTGTGGTGGCTGAGAATTTGGCTGCAAATCAAAAGATCACTGATTTGAACCCACCAGATGCTCTGCAGAAGTAAGATGAGTAGTGTGCTTCCATAACACCGTACATACTTGGAAACCCATTAGGGGTCGCTATGAGTCAGAATAAACTTGATGACATTGAGTTTGGTTCACTTTTATGAGAAGCTAAGGGTAGAAATTTTACTTCAGAAAAATCAGTTATAGAAATTATTCTGCCCTTCCTATCCTTTTGAAGCATGTCTAAGTGACATCTAGGAGTCCCACCACTTCTCGTGTATACTGGAAAGCTCCTGATGACCAGTTTGACTTGACGAAACCATAAAAATCTTTCTTGTTTTTATTTGAGGTGATAACTACAAGATTTGTTTCATTTCCTTTGAAGTTCAATTCATCCAATTTTAAGAAACATGTGCAAGTACTCAAAATTTTAGTAATAATTATTTTTGGGGTATTGCATATAGATACACACATAAAGTTTTGTCAGAGAATTTAAGAATTAATAAAGACTATACTAAGCTTAATAATAAGGTAAGACATTTGGTGGCTAACCAGAAGGTCAGCAGTTCAAAAGTACAAGTTGCTCTGTGGGAGGAAGATGATGCAATCTATTTCCATATTGCAGCCATGGAAACCCAATAGGGCAGGGCCTCTAAGACTCAGAATAGATTCAATAGCTGTGGGTTTTCTGTTTTTTTTTTTTTTTTTTTTTAATGATATTAACCACACATGCGTCTCTACAAAGGGATTGATAAGGAATATCTATTTAGTATTTATTGTATGCCTTTCCTAAGGCAATTGACTGCTAGCCAGAAGGTTGGCAGTTCAAACTCACCAGTCACTCCTCAGAAGGAAGGTTGGACAATCTACTTCCCTAGCAATACCACTTCAGAAACCCAAGGAGGGGTTGCTATGATTGGGTCTGACTCGATGGCAGTGTATTTGGTTTGGTTTGGTTTTCCTGTACTAAGTGCTGTTGTTGTTGTTAGATGTCATTGAGTCAGCTCCGACTCATAGCTACCCTATGTCTAACAGAACCAAACTCTACCCAGTAATTAGCCATCCTCACAATCCGCTACACTTGAGCTTATCATTGCAGCAACTGTGTTAACCTGTCTCGTTGAGGATCTTCCCCTTCTGTGCTGATCCTCACATTACCTAGCATGATATCCTTCTCCATAGAATTGTCCCTTCTGACAACATGACCAAAATAATTGAGATGAAATTTGGCCATTCTGGCTTCCAAGGACCATTCTGGCTGGACTTTTCCAAGACTGATTTGTTCATTCTCTGGCAGTCCATGGTGCTTTCAATATTCTTCACCGGCACCACAACTCAAAAGCATCAGCTCTTCTTCGGTCTTCCTTATTCATTGTCCAGGCTTCACATACATATGAAGTGATTGAAAATACCACATCTTGGATTAGGTGTACCTTAGTTTTCAAAGTAACATCTTTGCTGTTCAACATTTTAAAGAGGTTTTTGCAGCACATTAGCCCATTGTAATATGGTGTCTTTTTTTCCTTTTAATTTTTATTGTGAATTTGGTGAAAGTTTACAAATTCATTTTCTATACAGCAGTTCACATACTCTTTGTCTCATGACACTGAAGGCAATTTCCCACATTGCAACAATTATTTTCCTACTTCCTCTCCATAGTTACCTCTTGCCCCTGTCCCTCCCTCCCATGCACTTCTGTCCCCTGAACTGTCTCCCGGTGCATACACAGACCTTCTCTTCTCCCAAAATTGATCTCTCCAAGGAGTGTATCTACATAATGTAAATATTCAGCTCATATGATTGTCTTGTGTTTGGCTGGAAGCCATGGGAGTGGATTCGATTCCAGACCTGAAGGGCAGCTTAGGGCTATAGTCTCAGGGGTTTCTTCAAGCTCTATCAGACCAGAATATATGGTTTCTTTTTTTTTTTTTTTAATTTTGAGTTTGGTTCCACATTGTTCCCCCTGTCTATCCAGGATCTCCTACATAAAGCCCCCTCTGAGTGGTAGCCAGGCACCATATAGTTATTCTGGTCTCATAGTTATATAGGCTGAGGATCACATGGTGTATCAGTTCCTTGGACTAATTGTTTCCATGGATCTTTGGTTTTCTTCATTCTTTGCTCTGGATGAGGAGAAACCTATGGTTGAATCTAGATGGCTCTTGGAAGTTTTTAAGATCCCATTCACTACTCACCAAAGTAGGATGTGGAATAATGTTTTTGCATATTATGTTATGAGAGCTAGACAATGATTAAGGAAGACCAAAGAAGAGTCAATACTTTTGAGCTATGGTGTCTGAAAAGAATACTGAAAGTACCATGGACTATCAGAAGTACTTACAAATTTGTCCTGGAAGTGCAGCCAGAATGCACCTTGGAAGGGAGAATGGCCAGACTTTCTCTCACCTATTTTGGTCATGTTGTAAGAAGGGACCATTCCATGGAAGTGGATATCATGTTTGGTAAAGTGGAAGGTCAATAAAAAAGGCAAAAGCCCTCAGCAAGATGGACTGACACAGTGGCTACAACGATGTGTTCAGGTATAACAAGGATCATGGGGCTGGCATAGGACTGGGCAGTGTTTCATTCTGCTGTACATAGGGTCTCTATGAGTTGGAGCTGACTCAATGGCAATTAAAAACACCAACAAAATATTATGCCAATTAAGCTTGATGTTCCCTGAGACCGTGGTCCTGAGCCCATAGGTCCAACTACTTGCTCCCTCCATGTGGTTGGCTGTGGCAAAGAATAGATTACAAACTTGTCCCTTGTCAGCTCTACTATATACTTAGAAATTCTTATGGAATGTACACATACAGTTGTAGAAATATGGTCTGCCAACCCTGTACATGGTCATGGGCACATTTCTCCCTGCATAACAATACCTAATCTATCAGCTAGTCCACCTATCAATCAACCTCTACATCAATTTTTGCCATCACTTACAATGTGGTACTGTGTATGCAAAAGGGTCCATCTTGTTGTATGTACATCTCATGCACCTCTCTATGTCTTCCTCTTTCTCAATGCCACTGTGAAGATCACTCACATTTAGTACATTGCCCTTCCCTTCACCCAAATCAATACTTACCTCTACCTATGTAACAGTGTTCCCACTGCTCCACTGCCCTCCCACCATTGGTAACAAAAAAGAAAATGTTATTCCATATGTAAACCTTTCCTTGACTTTTTACAATAATGGACTAATGCAATATTTGTCCTTCTGTGATTGACTTATTTGACTTAGCATAATCTCCTCCAAGTTCATCCACATTATGCAGCATTTTGCAGATTTTATATTATTCTTTAGGGTTGCATAATATTCCATTCTGTGTATTTACCATAGTTTAGTTATCTATTCTTCTGTTGTTGTTTACAACTTTTTGCTATTGTAAATGGTGCTGTGATGAAGATGGTTCTGCATATATCCATTCTTGTTCTCTCTATCAATACTTTAGGATATATACCTAGTAATAGAATGACAATGTCAGATGTTATTTCTAATTCTAACTTTTTAAGGAATCACTATAATTCTTTCTATAGTAGTTGTATCATTTTACAGTCCCACTAGCAGTGCATAAGGGTCCAAATTTCCCCACATCCTTGTCAGCATTTGCTATTTTCTGTTTATGGAACTTTGCCACTAGTGCCAAACCAAGATGGTATTTCATTGTTGTTTTGATTTGCCTCTGTCTAATGGCTAATGTTCATGAGCATTTCTTGATATGTTTGTAGACTGCCCAATATCCCCTTTGGTGAAGGGTTTATTCATGTCTTCTGCCCACTTTTTAATTGGGTTATTTTCTTTTTGTTTTGAATGATTAGAGTTTTCTATAAATCCTAGAGATAAATCTCTTGTCAGATATGGTATTGATAATTATTTTTTTCCCAATCTGTAAGTTCTCTTTTGAATGTTTTGGAGAACCTTTTGAAAACACATAGAAATTTAATTTTTATGAGTTCTAATAAGATGGAGGGAAGACTGCACAGACCCTCTTCAACAAAGAAAAGGGGAACAAATTAACACAGATACCAAAGATAATCCTGGACCCCTGAGCTTTGAAGGAAAGGATATAGGAGTGAACTAAACTCCAACCAGCTGAAGAATTTCATGAGAACACCAAAAAAGGAAACAAAGGGAGTTATGGTCTGGCAGCAATCCTGATGGCACAGACAGCTTGGATATTGCCAAGTGCTGGCAGGACCTAAGAATTAACCTAAAAATCAGACCTACTAGCCATGGACTGCATGGAGGACTGCTCTGGTGGCTGAGAAATATAAGGGTAAGCAGCAAAGAGGAAGGTGGGCTGAGCTGTGAACTCTGGTCTGTCTGGAGGATGCAGTCATTTTGAATGTTTACAAGTGGCTTGACCACTTTGAATATTTAAAGCAATAACATTCCTCCAGATTCCAGGGACTCAAGAACAGGTTCTGCTTGCTGGGTACTGCAAGGACATTCCAGATGCACGGACTACTGGAAAGGTGTGAAATTCCCCTGGTTACTCTTACATCTCATACCTTTTTGGTGAACAGAGGTGCGGCCATCCCTGACTCCCAGCCACTTTCTATGCTGGTAGGAATTCCATCCTACTCTGCGTGCTCAGAAAGAGCCTGGGTGTCCTGCCCCACTCTGTCCATATTTTTTTTTTTTTCTTTTTTCTTATTTTTAGCTTGTTTGTTTTATCTGTTTTAAAACCACAACTATTAGTATTACTTTTGTCTTTTTATTATCATTCTTTATTCTTCCCTTCCCAAGTTCTAGTTTTCAGCTTTCTTTCTTTTGCCTGATCCTGGTTGCAATTTTTTTTTTTTTCTTTCTTGTGGTTAACTCTGTTCCTTGTTTTTCTTTTTGCATATATCCCATTTTTTATTCATTATTCTCCTTTTATACTTTTTTCTCTTATCCCCCTCTCCCAGTTATTGTGGTGTTTTTTGTTTTTTTTCTCTTTTCTCTTTTTTGATTACATTTCCTGTGTGATTACATGGTGTATTTTTTGTCCATTTGCTTTCACTTTTTTGATGTTTATTCAATTATTATTTTTGTCTAGTGGAGTGGGATACAGCAACAGTCCCCATAAAACACAACTAAACACATACCACCTACAGCTTCACTTACTGAGTGAAAGTCAACACCTCCTTCTCCACCAATGGGCCTATGATAACCAACCACCAAGAAGAGCCTGACTCTCCCTTAGCTGCTCTTCACAAACAGTTAATAGAGATCTAAATACAACAATGTAACAATGTCTCAGAGATAACAGATCATCACATTCCACACAAAGAAGCAAGATAAAGTGATAGAAACAAGGGAGCAGGATACAGACCCAGAACACATCCCTGAGGAAGAAGCAGCATTGGAACACTCTGATAAGGAATTCAAAAGAATTATATTTAGGTATCTTCAAAGGATGGAGAGACAGACTGAGGAAAACACAGACAGAACCCTAGAAGCATTTTGAAAGAAAATACAAGAATGAAATGACAAAACAAATGAAAGTTTAAAAATGATTCTAAATCTACAGATAGAAATCCAGAAGACTAATACTAAATTGTGAGAATTAGTTAGCACATTGAAAGAGCAAAGGAATATAATTGAGGCAATGGATAGAATTAATGAGAATGAAGAAAGATACCTGAATACTTCTTTGGAAAAGGATCAATCAGAAAAAAGGATTAAAACAAAATGAAAAAAGCCTAAGGTTCATGTAGGATACCATCAAAATGAATGATCTATATGTCATTGGAATTACAGAACAGGAAGAGAAAAATAAAACCACAGAGAAAATGGTCCAATACTTGTTGGAAGATAACTTCCCCGATATGATGAAAGAAGAGAATATATCCATTCAGGAAGTCCAATGAACCCCAAACAAGACAGACCCTAAAACAAAATCAACAAGACACATCATCATCAAACTCATCAAAACCAAAGACAAAAAAGTGTCCTAAAAGCAGCATGGGGAAAACAAAAAGTTACTTACAAAGGACAGCCAGTAAGAATGATCTCTAATTTCTCAGCAGAAGCCATGCAAATGAGAAGGCAATGGGATGGTATATATAAAACCCTGAAAGAGAAAACTTTTCAACCAAAAATTATATACTCATCAAAATTGTCTCTCAAATATGATGGTTAAAATAGGAGATTTCCTGATAAGCAGAAACTAAGAAAATGTGTTAAAACCAGACCAACCACACAAGAGATACTAAAGAGGGTCCTTGAGCAGAGAACCAAAAATAGCACACAGCAACCAACCATTAAAACACAAGATGATATAACCCAGAAACCACAGCTATGGACATATCCAAAGTAATATAAGATTACAAGATTTTAAACAGGGAACCAAAGACTTCAGTTGGTAATTGAGGACAAATACAAACCAAAAAGAGAGAAAATACATGTAGTTACAGAACTTGTAAATGGTGAGGAAGTCAAGAGAGTTGCAAGATAGAATGTCCTATTCCAAACTTGGGGAGAAAATTATAAATCACAGGATAACCTCAAAGAAAAATGATTAACCTTCACATTACAATAAAAAAGAGGCAAACACAAATATTCAGCAAATACCAAAACAGCAGCAAAAAAGGAAATAATAACACAATTCATAAACATAATGAACTCAGCCCAGAAAATAATATGGAACAAAGAAACCAGGGACATCCTGAAAAAAAGAAAAAAAAAAAAAAAAAATGACAGCAACCAATTCATACTTGTCAATAATTACACTGAATATTAATGGATTAAGTGCACCACTCAAGAAAGGGAGGGTTGCAGATTGGATAAGAAAACAAAATCCATCAATATGCTGTCTACAAGACAAAGACAAAAATAGACTAAAAAGCAAAGGTTTGAAAAGATCAACAAATGGCAATCATAAAAGAGCAGGAGTGAAAATAATAATTTCTGGTCTAATTGACTTTAAGACAAAGACCACCATACAAAACAAGGAAGGACATTATATAATGATTAAAGGATCAGTTGAACAAGATGATATAACCATAACAAATATCTATGGACCCAATGAAAGAGCCCCAAAATACATAAGTCAGACTTTAAAAGAGTTGAAAAGTCAAATAGATGACTTCACAATTATAGTAGGAGACTTTAATACACCACTTTAAATGAAAGACAGACTAATTGGAAAGAAGCTAAACAGAGATGCAGAACAGCTAAATAATACAATCTACCAACTTGACCTTATAGACATCTACAGAGCACATCATCCAACCATAGTACAACATACTTTCTTTTGCAGGGCACATGGAACATTTTCCATGATAAACCATATATTAGGCAATAAAGCAAGCCTCCATGAATTTAAAAACATTGAAATGCTACAAAGCATCTTCTCAGATCATAATGCTATGAAATTAGAAATCAAAAATAAGACAATCAACAGAAAAGGAGTAAACACATGGAAACTAAATAACACCCTCCTTAAGAAAGAATGGATAAGAGAAAAAATAAAACATGAAATGGAAAAATTCCTTGAATCAAAAGAGAATGAAAACACAACCTACTAAAATCTTGGGACACAGCAAAAGCAGTGATTAAAGGCCAATTTACAGCAATAAATGCACACATCAAAAAAAGAAGAAAGAGCCGAAATCAAAACTTTAAATCACCATCTCCAATATTTAGAAAAAGAACAGCAAGAAAAGCCTACAGTCACCAGAAGAAAGGAAATAATCAAGATTTGAGCAGAAATCAATGAATCAGAATATAGAAAAAAATCAATAAGACCAGAAGTTCATTTTTTGAAAAGATTAATAAAATTGACAAACCACTGGCAAATTTAACAAAGAAAAGAGAGAGAGAATAGAAATAACACAAATAAGAAATGAAACAGGGAAATACAATAGAACCAGCTGAAATAAAAAGGATAATATTAGGATACTATGAAGAACTGTACTTCAACAAATTTGAAAATCTGGCAAAAATGGACAGATATCTAGAAACACAACACTTACCTAAACTAACATGGACTGATGTGGAAAAGTTGAACAGATCCATAACAAAAGAAAAAATCAAACAGGTCACCAAAAGATTACCAAAAAATAAAAGATCTGGCCCAATGTTTCACAAGAGTACCAAGCATTCAGAGAAGAACTGATAACAATCCAACTCAAACTATTCCAAAACATAGAAAAGTATGGAATTCTCCCTAAGTCATTTTAGGAAGCAAACATAACCTTGATACCAAAACCAGGCAAAGGCATCACTCAAAAGGAAAATTAGAGACAAATATCCATCATGAATATAGATGCAAAAATCTTCCACAAAATCCTAGCCAATAGACTCCAACAACATATCAAGAAAATAATTCATTAAGATCAAGTGGGGTTCATATCAGGTATGCAAGGATGGCTCAACATTAGAAAAGCAAACAATTCCCTCTACCACATAAGGAGAACAAAGGAAAAGAACCACATGACCATATCAATTGATGCAGAAAAGGCATTTGATAAAATCCAACACCCATTCTGGCAGTCAGCCGCAGGGATCCAGGTGAGGAGAGAGAACTCACGTATGCCCCAAAGCAGCAGGGCAGGAGAATGGTAGAAAGGGGACTAAAAGCCAGGAACCCAGACAGAGGAGCAGTCAGCCGCAGGGATCCAGGTGAGGAGAGGGAACACAGACACACCAAAAGCACCAGGGCGGGAGAGCAGGAGAATGGGGATTAAAAGGCCCAGGAACCTGGGCAGAGGAGAAGTCAGCTGCAGGGACCCAGGTAAGGGTGGTACGAGAGGTTTCTAACAGGGAGACAAACTTGTCTGTTGGTTTGTCCTAACGTGGTAATGTGTTGATGTGAGTTTTGAGGCTGAGCCATTGGTGTTTTGAACACAGCAGGATGTACATGGTGTACAGGTATCAGCCCAGCTTACAGACTGAGAGAGACTAGGAAGAAGGAAGAGGGCATCCCTTCTCAAAGAATTGGCCAGAGAAACCCTTATGAATAGCAAAGAAACACTGTTTGATACATTATCACACAACTTTATGAATAGACTGGTTAGGTTAGAAGGCTCTCAAAATAGGACTGGGAAAGAGCTTCATCATCTGAGAAAACCACCCTTAATCCTGTGGATAAGGTAAAGCTTTTGAGACCTCCATTTGCTGATGTGGCGCTACTCAAATTGAAGAGAAACAGCTGCAGACATCCATTAATTATTGGAACATGGAATGTACGAAGTATGAATTTAGGAAAATTAGAAGTTGTAAAAAATGAATTTGAACATATAAAGATTGATATCCTTGGCATTAGTGAGCTGAAATGGACTGGTTTTGGCCATTTTGAATCATACCATCACATGATCTACTATGCCAGGAATCACAGTTTGAAGAGGAGTGATGTGGCATTCATCATTACAAAAGATGTTCTAAGATCTGTCCTGAAGTACAATGCTGTCAGTGGTAGGATAATACCCATATGCCTACAAGGATGACCCATTAATATGACTATTATTCAAATTTATGCACCAACCATCAAAGCCAAAGATGAAGAAATTGAAGAATTTTATAAACTTCTGCAGTCTGAAATTGACTGAACATGCAATCAGGATGTGTTAATTATCACTAGTGACTGGAATGCAAAAGTTGGAAACAAAGAAGAAACACTGGTAGTTGGAAAATTAGGCCTTGGTGACAGAAATAATGCTGGAACTCACATGGTAGAATTTTGCAAGACCAACGACTTGATCATTGCAAACACCTTTTTTCAGCAAAAAAAAATGGCGGCTCTACACATGGACTTCACCAGATGAAACACACAGGAATCAGATTGACTACATCTGTAGTGAGAGGTGATGGAAAAGCTCAATATCTTCAGCCTAAACTAGGCCAGGAGCTGATTGTGGAACAGACCATCAACTGCTCATATGCAAGTTCTACTTGGAGTTAAAGACAATTAAAACAAGTCCAAGGGAGTGAAAATATGATCTTGAATATATCCCTCCTGAATTTAGAGATCATCTAAAGAATAGATTTGATTCATTGGACACCAATGACCAAAACCAAAGGGAGGATATCAAAAATATTATCCATGAAGAAAGCAAGAGATCACTAAAAAGACGAGAAAAGAAGAGAAGACCAAAATTGATGACAGAAAATACTCTGACACTTGCCCTTGAGTGGAGAGTAGCTAAAGCCAATGGAAGAAATGATAAGATAAAAGAGCTAAACAAAAGATTTCAAAGAGCAGCTCCAGCAGACAAAACCAATTACTGGAGTCTGAAAACCAAAGGGAAAAACATGCTCAGCATTTCTGAAGCTGAAAGAATTGAATGAAAATTGAAGCCTCGAGTTGCAATATTAAGAGGTTCTATGGGCAAAATGAGTCAGCCCCAGGGTTACAGGTGAGGAGAGACAACTCAGGGAGGCCTGAAGTAGCAAGCGGAAAGAGCAGGAAAAAGGGGATAAAAAGCCAGGAACCCGGACAGAAGAGCAGTCAGCCCCAGGGACAACTCAGGGATGCACAAAACAGCAGGGCAGAAGAGCAGGAGAAAGGGGATTAAA
>NW_006921660.1:10655858-10658210 GCF_000298275.1 Orycteropus afer afer | reverse complement strand
CAGTTGACTTTCCCAATGCTACACGTCGTCTAATGTCCTGACTGCTGCTTCCGTTGGCATTGATTGTAGAACCAAGCAACGTGAATTCTTGCTTGATGGGTGGTACCTTCTGAAAATTATTTATTCATCTATCTATCTATCTATCTATTTATCTATCTATCTATCTATTTATATTGTGATTTAGGTGAGTTTGCTTAGCAGATTTGCTTTCTATACAGCGGTTCACATACATGCTGTCTCATGACATTGACTATAATTTGCCACAATGCAACAGTTCCCCTCCTACTTCCTCCTGATAGTTACCACTTCCGTGTGTTCATCCTTCCATGTACTCCTGCCCCCGATCTGTCTCCATGTGCATAAACAGCCCTTCTTTCTCCCATGAATTTTCTCTGCAAGGAGTGTATCTACCTCATGTATATGTTCAACTCATATGCCTGTCTTTTGTTTGGCTAGAAGCCACAGGTGTGGGTTCAATTCCAGACCTGAAGGGCATCTAGGGGCCATAGTCTTAGTGGTTCCACCAGGCTCTATTAGACCAGGAAACCTGACCCCCCCTCCTTTTTTTTTTCTTTTTTTCCCAAATGATTTTGAGTTGTTCCTCTCTATTCAGGATCTCCTACGATGATTCCCCTCCAAGTGGTTGGCAGTGGTAGCTGAGCATCATCTAGTTCTTCTGGTCTCATAGTCATATAGCCTCAAGATCACATGGTGTACCAGTCGCAAGTACCAATTGTCTTCATGAAACTTTGGTTTTCTTCATTCTTCTTTACTCTAGATGATGAGAGACCCATTGTTACATCTAGATGGCTGCTTGCAAGCTTTGAAGATCCCAGTCATTCCCCACCAAAGTAGGAGGTGAAACAATATTTTGTATAGTATGTTATGCCAATTGAGCTTGATGTTCCCTGTGACTATAGATCCAAGACCACAGATTCAACTACTTAACTACTTGGTCCTTCTGGGTAGCTGGCTGTGAGAAAGAAGTGAGTACAACCTTGACCCTTGTCAGCTCTACTATATCCCTGGAAATTCTTACACAACATACAAATATACTTGTAGAACTCATCTGCCAACCCTATACATTGTCTTGAGTACACTCCCCACTTCATAGACATACCTAATAATTCACCCTGTCTACCAATCTATCCTGTGTTTCCCTTCATTGACAACACAGTATTGTATGTGTAAAAGTGTTCATCTTTGTTGTCTGCACTTTCCATGTACCTCTCTATGTCTTCCTCTTCTTCAATGCTCCCATGTTGATCACTCATGTTTGGTACATTGCCCTTCTCTTCACTCAAATCAATACTGATTTCTACCTATCTAGCAGTGTTCCCTCCCTCCTCTCCCATCCCTGGTAACCAACAAGGAAAATGTCCTTCCGTAGATAAACCATACCTTGACTTTTACAATAATGGACTAATGCAATATTTTTCTTTCTGTGATTGACTTATTTCACTCTGCATAATATCCTCCAAGTTCATCCACGTTATGTGGTGTTTTGCAGATTCTACGTTATTCTTTAGGTTTGCATAGTATTCCACTGTGTGTATGTACCACAGTTTGGCTATCCATTCTTCAGTTGATGGACACCTATGTTGTTTCCAACTTTTTGCTATTGTATATAGTGCTGCAATGAACATGGGTGTGCATATGTCTGTTCTTGCCATAGCTCTTACTTCTTTAGGATATATACCTAGTAATGGAATGGCTAGGTCAAATGGTATGTTTATTTCCAACTTTTTGAGGCATCACCATACTGAATTCCACAGTGGCTGAACCATTTGACAGCTCCACCAGCAATGTATGAGAGTCCCAATCTCTTCACATCCTTGCCAGCATTTGTTCTTTTCTGTCTTGTTGAACTTTGCTGCTCATGCTGGGGCAAGATGGCATCTCATTGTTGTTTTGATTTGCATCTTTCTAATGGCTAACGATCATGAGCATTTCTTCATATGTTTGTTGGCTGCCTGAATATCTTCCTTAATCAAGTGTCTATTCATTTCTTCTGCCCATTTTTAGTTAGATTATTCATCTTTTTGTTATTGAGGTGTTGGAGTTTTCTATAAATTCTAGAGAGAAGTGCCTTGTCCGATATGACATTGTGAATATTTTTTCCCAATCTGTATGTTTTCTTTTGACTCTTTTGAAGAAGTCTTTGGAAGCACATAAAAATTTAATTTTTAGAAGGTCCCATTCCATTCATTTAGTTTCTCTTCTGCCGTTTGTGCATTTTGGGGTTATGCTTGATAGTCTATTTATGCCATATATTGTTGTTGTTGTTATATGCTGTTGAGTCAGACCCGACTCATAGCAACCCCTCCTTGGGTTTCTGAGGCAGTATCACTA
>NW_006921660.1:10650633-10655758 GCF_000298275.1 Orycteropus afer afer | reverse complement strand
TTGAAGAATACAGTCTGCAGTATGGATTATGTCTCAATATAAAGAAAACAAAAATCCTCACAACTGGACCAATGAGCAGCATCACAATAAATGGAGAGAATATTGAGGTTGTCCAAGAATTCACATTGCTTGGTTCTACAATCGAAGCCAATGGAAGCAGCAGTCAGGACATTAGATGGTGTGTAGCATTGGGAAAGTCAACCATGAAGGAACTGTTTGTTTCAAGTGCTGAGGAGCAAGGATATCTCCTTGAGGACTAAGGTGCGCCTGACACAAGCCATGACATTTCTAATCACTTCGTATGCATGTGAGAGCTGGACAATGAATAAGGAAGATCAAAGAAGAGTTGAGACTTTTGAGTTGTGGTACTGACAAGGAATGTTGAAGGTACTACGGACTGCTAAAAGAACTAACATATGTCCTGGAGGAAGTGCACCCAAAATGGTCCTTGGAAGCAAGAACCGTCGGACTTCGTCTCACCTTCTTTAGTCATGTTGTCAGAAGGACCATTCCCTGGAGAAGGATTTCATGCTTGGTTGGGTAGAGGGTCAACGAAAGAGGGGGAAGCCTTCAACGAGATGGATTGACATGGAGACTGCGATGATGGGCTCAAGTATAGCAGGGATTGTGGAGCTGGTGCAGGATCGGGCAGTGTTTCATTCTGCTGGGCATGGAGTTGCACCTAACAACAACAACAACTTTTTTTTATCCAGGTTCTTTTCTAGCTTTCTTACACATTCTCTCACTTTTTTTTATAGCAAAAGTATTTTAAATAATAGTGTGTGAAATAGTTCCATACCTTTAATCCTATGGAATAATGTCTGAGTAATCTATTCTTAGCCATTTTATATGATTTTCCATGAGAGTTTGACACAGTGACTACTACTTTTTTCATAGCTACTGAGACATTTTTCATTTACTCTTTCATTTTTATTCTCTTTTATTTATATTTTTTCCCCTTTTTGTTCTGTATCCTCTATGGGTTTCTTACCAACTACCTGCCCTTATACATTGTGATGCCTCAATGAGCATTTTGCTCTTGTGTTATGTTTTTTTTTTTCCCTTCCAGGAAGCCTTTTCATTCATGTAGATCCTCATAATGTCTTTCACAGCTGTGTCTATTTGCTTAGGGTCAGGCACTCATATATAATTGCTGAGTAGATTTCTCTCAGTCAAAGATCTCTCCCTCTGTAAATGCACTCTTTAAGATACATTTTTTTTTCCTGCAATCTAGATTTTAAACTTCTGGTGAGTTGGGAAAATAAAATATACAATTTTTATATCTCTTAGCTAAATACAATGCATTTAACTTTATAATACTCATTAATTGAAGATAGTTTTATAATTTTAAGCAGAAAATACAGTTTTGAAATTAATTTTACTTTAATAAATGAATTAGAGAAAATAGTAAGTGATATCAATTAAACATAAACCCCAAAACTTTACATTTTAAACAAATACCATCACATTGTACTTTGGTTCATACCAGAAAAACTGAAAAGATTTCTAGAGGATTTAAGCTTCATGGTTCCACAGATCTGTCAGTGTCTCCTAATATAGAAGCATCAATAAAACATTCCTACCATTCTATATTTCTGAATCTCTAAAAATCCAGCTCTCAGGTTCACAAAACATAGTGTGGGCATCTAAATGTTTGTTTCTTTCTCTCTCTGAGGAAAAACTCCAAAATGTTCTTATTTATTTTATATTTATCTCATTTAATCTCCCATCAATGCAATAATTATAAAACATTTAGTGCTTATTTTTAAGGCTTGTTTTAATTTCTAGTTTTCTAAATCATCTAAACCACAAGAACAACAACAATTTATGTTCTGACTACACAAAAGCCAAAAAATCCCAAGGAGTTATAAATGCATAGGCACCAGTATAAATGTTTGTACTTCATTAACATACTTTAAGCATAGCATAGCGGTCTCTTCCTCACCCACTCCTGGTAACCATCAAAGAATCTTTCTTTTTCAGTGAAACTCTTTTCTTGACTTTTTATAATTGTAGTCTCATACTATATTTGTCCTTCTGTGATTGACAAATTCCATTCAGCATAATATCCTGTAAGTTCATCCATGTTATGACATGTTTCTCAGATTCATCATTGTTCTTTAACTTTGTGTAGTATTCCATTGTGTATATGTACCATAGTTTGTCGATTCAGTCTTCCAACGATGGGCATTTAGTTTATTGCCCTCTTGTTGCTATTGTGAATAGTACTATGATGAACATGGGTGTGCATATATCTGTTCATGTAACAGCTATTATTTTTCTAGGTTATATACCTAGTAGTGAGATTTCTGGATCAGATGGTATTTCTATTTCCAGCTGCTTAGTGTAGTTCCATACTATTTTCCACAACAGTTGTACCACTTTGCAGTCCCCCAGCACTGTATGAGAGTTCTGGCCTCAACATACCCTTACTAGCCTTTGCTGCTTCCTGCTTTTTTGAACTTTACTATTAGTGCTGGAGTGAGATGATATCTCATTGCTGTTTTGATTTGCATTTCTCTAATGGCTAATAATAATGAGTATTTCTTCATGTGTTTGTTAGCTACCTGAATGTCTTCTAAAGTGAAGTGTATGTTCAAGTCCTCAGCTTATTTTTAAATTTGATTATTTGTATTTTTGTTGTTAAGGTATTGAAATTTTATGTAAATTTTAGCGATTAGCCAATATGTTGTCCATTATGTTATTGCCAATTTTTTTTGCAGTCTGTGGGTTCTCTTTTTACTCTTTTGGTGAATCTTTTCAATATACATAAGTGTTTAATTTTTAGGAGGTCCTAGTCATCTATTTTGTCCTCTGGTTTGTGCATTTTTAGTAATGTTTGATAGTGTATTTATGTCTTGAATTAGGGGCCCTAAATTTGGCCCCATTTTTTTTTTTTTTTTTTTTTTTAATTTGTGACTTGGGTGAAAATTTACAGAGCAAATTCATCTCTACAGCAATTCACATACACTTTGTCTCATGATGTTGACTGTAATCTCTCACAATGCAACAGCTCACTTCCACTTCCTCCCCATAGCCACCTCTTCCCTGTGTCCTTCCCTTCCGTGTACTCCTGCCCCTCGAGCTGTCTCCCTGTGTGTATACACAGACCTTCTATTCTCCCATGATTGATCTCTCCAAGAAGTGTATCTACCTAATGTAAATGTTCAGCTTGTATGCTGTCTTTTGTTTGCCTGGAAACCATAGGAGTGGGGTCAATGCCAGACATGAAGGGCAGTTAGGGGCCAGAGTCTCAGGGTTTCACCAAGTTCTATCAGACCAGCAAACCTGGTCCTTTTTTTTTTTTTTTTTTAGTATGATTTTGAGTTTTGTGCAGCATTGTTCTCCCACTCTATCCAAGATCTCCTATATATATCCAATTCTGTGTGGTTGACGGTGGTAGCAGGCCAGCATCAAGTTCTTCCAGTCTGATAGTCATATAGGCTGAGGAGTGCATGATATATCAGTTGCTTAGACTAATTGTTTTCATGTATCTTTGCTTTCTTTCATTCTTCTTTGCTCTGCATGAGGAGAGACCCATTGTTGTATCTAGATAACCACTTGCAAACTTTTTTGAGATCTCAGTCATTAATCGACAAAATAGGATGTGAAACAGTATTATTGTGTAGTATGTTATACCAATGGAGCTTGATGTCCTCTGCAACCATGGCCCTGTTCCCCTCAGTTTGAACAGTTTTTATAGTTTTTGGTTTTACGTTCAGGTCTTTGATCCAACTTGAGTTTGCTTTAGTATATGCTGTGAGATATGGGTTCTGTTTCATTTTTATGCAAATGGATATCCAGTTTGCCAAAGCCATTTGTTAAAGAGAATATCTCTTCCCCATTTAATGAGTTTTGGCCCTTTATCAAATACCATATGTCCATAGGTGAATGGATTTACTACTGGCTTCCTAATTCTGTTCCATTAGTCTACATGTCTGTCACTGTACCAGAACCAGGCTGTTTTATCTACCTTTGCTATGGTATTTACTCACCATTGCTATGCAGTAGGTTTTGAGATCAAGGAGGCTTTGTTTTTTAATAATAAGAAATATGTTGCAAGGCTAAAATAATAACTAAAATCCATACTTTCTTATGAGACTAGAAGATGAACAGGAAATATTAGAAATTTTTAGTCTAGAAAGAAATAGCTACTGAGTGGTATAAAAGAAGTCCTTACATTCAGAGGATACATGGGTTGGAAAAATAAAACTACCATATGATCATTGAAAAACATTACTACATTATTCTTAAAAAACTTTAAATTTATGGATGATAAACATCTTAGTGTTGTTATTGTTGTTAAATGGTGTTGAGTTTATGAAACATGGTAATTTGTGATATTTAAAATGTGAAATATATATGAGCAAAAGAACATTTTTTACACTTATAATGAGTTATAAAGAATTTGAGGATATGGGGGTATAAAATTTAGAAAACTATTATGTGAACAGAAACACACTGCCCCATGAAGACTTGCCTTAGTGTAAATAAATAAATAAACACTAATATTTAAGTATTGTAATTCCAACTTCACTTTGTCAAAAACAGTTTAGGAGTTATCATCTTATTACGTTTTAAACAGAAACATGTAGAAACAAAAATAGTTAATTAATCACTGGTTTTGACAGCTAAAACCATCCTATTGTTTTTATATAAATATTAAGACTGATAAGGGAAAGAAACCTTTCTGAATGACAACCATCACTTACAAATGAGCTGTATGTAACTGAATATAGCACAAAAATAATTATGAGCAAGAAAAAATTCAATCTGAATGCTTTCAATAGATCGAATATCTTCCTCTCAAACTTACCATTTATTCATCATATAGGACCTTAGATCCCACATATACTTCACCTTTCTGGACCTTATGAGATAATGTTAATATCAATATGAGAATAGGTTTCTAAATCACTATAAACTACTATTGTCTCATGTCCACTGATTCTTCCACAAGATTTAAAGTTTAAAATATAAAAGTTGTCTTCTTCTCCAGTAAAGTTAAAAATATTCATGGTTAATATTAAGTTGTGTTGAGAAGAAATTGACTTTGAATTTGAAACACTAAGATTCAAATATAGACAGTTTTGATTAGCAATATGAACTAGGATGTATATATATA
>NW_006921660.1:10645878-10650533 GCF_000298275.1 Orycteropus afer afer | reverse complement strand
TATGCCATATATTGTTGTTGTTGTTATATGCTGTTGAGTCAGACCCGACTCATAGCAACCCCTCCTTGGGTTTCTGAGGCAGTATCACTATGGAAGTAAATTGCCACATCTTCCTTCTGAGGAGTGGCTGGTGTGTTTGAACTGCCAGCTTTCTGGTTAAAAGTCAAGTGCCTTAGGCACTATGCTACCAGAGCTCCTATGCCATATATTAGACCCCTTAAATGTGCCCTTAGTTTTTTCTTGAGGAATTGTATAGCTTTAGGTTTCACATTATTATATACTGTGGGTATATAATAAGTTTTGAGATCCAGTAGTTGAAACTTTCTACTTTGCTCGTCTTCTTCAATAGTGTTTTGCTTATCCGAGGTCTCTTTCCTTTCCATATAAAGTTAGTGATTGATTTTTCTATATCCTTAAAAAATGTTGATGGGATATGGATTGGGATGGCATTGAATGTATAGATTGCTTTGGGTAGAAATGACATTTTCACAATGTTCAATCTTCCTATTCATGAGCATCATATCTTCTTCCATTTATGTAGATCTTAAAGTAGTTTTTTTAGATTTGTTTGTATAGGTCTTTTGTGTCCCTGGTAAGATTCAATCCCAGGTATTTTATTTTATTTTGTTAGCTATTGTAAATTATATTGATTTCCTTATTTCTTTTCCAGCAATCTCTTTGTTGGTGTAGAGGAATCCAACTGATTCTTGGATGTTGATCTTATATCCTGCCACAATGTTAAATCTCTCCATTAGTTCCAGTAGATTTTTGACTGACTTTCTTGGGTTTTCTAGGTATAGGATCTTATCATCAGGAAATAGGAATATTTTTACTTATTCCTTACCAATTTGGATAACTTTATTTCCTTTTCTTGCCTTATTGCCCTGGTTAGGACTCCCAATACAATGTTGAATAGAAGTGGTGATAGAGGGCATCCTTGTCTGGTTCCTGTTCTCAAGAGGAATGGTTTCAGTTTCTCTCCATTGAGAATAGTGTTGGCTGTTAGTTTTGCATAGATGCCTTTTTTTTATGCTGAGGAATGTCCCTTCTATTCCCATTTTGCTGAGAGTTTGATCAGGAATGGGTGTTTTTTTTTTTTTTGTTGTTGTTGTTAGGTGCCGTCGAGTTGTTTCCGACTCATAGAGACCCCATGCACAGCAGAACAAAACACTGTCCAATCCCATGACACCTCCATGATCCCTGCTATACTTGAGCCCATCATCACAGCCATTGTGTCAATCCATCTTGTTGAAGGCCTCCCCCTCTTTCATTGACCCTCCACCCTACCAAGCATGACATCCTTCTCCAGGGAATGGTCCCTTCTGACAACATGACCACAATAGGTGAGAAGACAGACAAGTTTGTCTCCCTGTTGTAAACCTCTTGTACCACCCTTACCTGGGTCCCTGCAGGTGACTCCTCCTTTGTCCGGGTTCCTGGGCCTTTTTATCCCCTTTCCCCTGCTCTCCTGCCCTGCTGCTTTGGGCATGCCTGCGTTCTCTCTCCTCACCTGGATCCCTGTGGCTGACTGCTCCTCTCTCTGGGTTCCCAGATTTTAATACCCTTTCTCTGGCTCTCCCGTCCAGCTACTTTGGGTGTGCCTGAGTTTTTTCTCCTCACCTGGATCCCTGCCATATATTAGGGCCCCTAAATTTGTCCCTAGTTTTTCCTTGAGGAACTTCATAGTTTTAGGGTTTACCTTTGAGTCTTTGATCCTTCTGGAGTTAGTTTTGTGTGTGGTGTGAGGTACAGATCTTGTTTCACTTTCCTGCAAATGGATATCCAGTTTTGCCAGCAACATCTGTTAAACAATCTCTTCCCCATTTAATGGATTTCAGCACTTCTTCAAAGATCAGCTGAGCATAGGTCAAAGGATCTATTTCTGGGTTTTCAACTCTATTCCATTGGTCTATGTGTCTGTCATTGTACCAATGCCAGGCAGTTTTGACTGTTGTGGCTGTATATAAGAATTTCAGATCTGGGAGTGTGAGACTGCCTTTGAGAATGTTAATAGGATCTGATTGGGATTGCACTGAAGGTAGAGACTGCTTAGTGTAGAATCAACATTTTAATCCTGTTTAATCTTCCTATCCAAGAGCATGGTATTTTCTTCCATTTATGTGATGATAAATGTCACACTATTCCTATTCAATGTGTCATTCCATTATGTATATTATTTAAATTACTACTTTTCGAATATACAAGGTAATTTAGAAGACTAGAGACTATATCATTTGCTCTTTAGTTGACCACAGACTTCATATATTGGCATTCAGTCATCAAAAAACACTGATGGTCCAACACAGAAACAAACATTCTTTTTTGTAAATATTATGAGTGAAGTTTTATGTTTTTGTCTTCTTTTACATAAAAACCAATTAAATAAGAAGGCCAAGAATAAAAATTCACCATTCCAGACAGAACAAATGCATTTCTTACTGTCATATCTATGTATTAGATAAGAATTATGTAATGGTAACCAGTAAATATCTATATTGGAATTCATGATACATTTACAAGACTTTGGAGATTTTAGAAAGTTATAGATATAAGTCAAATGTAGTCTCTTTTCTAAAGAATTTTATTTGAGGTGAAATAATGTAAGACATGATGTAGTGTTGCTCTTGGTAGAGGCAAGTGGTAGATGATTTGTTTCAAAATGGAAGCATATAGAAATGCTACAGGGAAAAAAGAAATGTAGCTTTTGAAACCAGAATGGAAAATAGTCAGGTTAAAGGATTATTATGTGGAGAGAAAGAACCAGACAATACCAAAAATACTCATTGCTGTTGAGTTGAATCCAAATAATATCAACCTTATAGGACTGAGTAGAATTGTTCTATAGGGTTTCCAAGGATGTCAATATTTATGGAAGCAGACAGCCTTACTTTTCTCCCATGGAAAAAGTGGTCTGTTTGAATCACTGATCTTTAAATTAGCAACTGAGTGCTTAATCACTGAGCTACAAGGGCTCCTCAGCTGTATAATAAGGGAATAGCATGGGAAAATAACCCAAATATGTGGTATACCCTAAAAATGATTATATATTTATTACATGGGAAGAAAATAGCATAGGGACATAAGCCAGGAATGCTGTTGGTGGCGAGTTTGAACTATCAGCCTCTCTGTTATCAGCTGAGCATTTAACCACTGTCCACCCAGGGCTCCTTTTTAATTAATCATAATGAGTCTATATGAGTATAGAACTGCCCCAGTGTAGAACTGTAATCTTTATCAGAAAAAATCATCAGACCTTTTCTCCAGTGGAATGGCTGGTAAATTTAAACCACTGACTATTCACTTAAGAGCCAAATGTGTAATCATTGTGCCACCACAGTTCTTTAATACAGGCAACTCAGGATAAATTTAGTGATGTTAATATCTTAACTTGAACATGGGTACATTTCCACAGATACTGGAGATATATTCAGAAATGTAAGTTATAATCATATTCGAGTGAACTTGAACACTGTATTTAGAAGTTAATTATGAGTAATGAAAATTCTGTAAGGATATATCAATGTAGAAGTGATAATAGCATAGGTAAATAATTTATTAAAGCTTCTAAATCTTAGGTGATATTTAAATTATTTTAATATATAGATTAAATTTTAATGAGAAGTGAGAAAAGTGTAAGATAAAATGATGTAGAAAAACTTGAATAGGAAACACTAGGCACATAAATATGATTTAATTATTTATAATAACAACAAATACAATAAAGCCTGTACTAAAAAGAATGTTTACAGTAAAATCTTCATTGTGTAATATTACATTACAAGAAGTTGAAATGATCTTTGAAACAATGGAATTTTTCTAGAACATGGCAAAATGTGTATTATCAGAGTAGAGGATTTAATTAAGTTCAGTGTTTTGATTTCTCAACTTAAAAACTTAGGAATTAATGGAGGTATGATTGTCATATGTAAAATAAAGTCATTTGTACAATTTTAAAATAATCATATAACTAGCATGTCCAACATCTAGAAAAAAGAACTGAATTGATGCTTAAGACCATTACTTCTCAAGCTTTTTAACATATCAACCCTGATTCAGTAGTCTGAGATAGAGCATGAGTTTCTCCCAAATGATTCTAGAGGTAATGCTGATGATGCTGTTTGAAGAAACAGCATGGATAGCTTAGTCCTTCTTTAGTCTTCTTTAACTTTCCCTTATTTCATAAATCTTTCCCCACTTGAATTAATTGCAATGCTGTTTTTTCTTAAATATGATCTTGATTTTCTTCACATTTTAACATCTAAATATGTCTTCCAAAACAGCGTATGTGTGTATATTAGTTTAGATTTACTGATTTTAAAACTTACAGAAATGGAATATGAGATGTTTTTATCATTTAATATTATATCTTATGTATTTAATAATAATTTTGGCTAATTTATTACTCTAATGTATATTACTTTGTTGTTGTTGTTGTTAAGTGCCATCGAGTCGTTTACGACTCATAGAGACCCCATGCACAGCAGAACGAAACACTGCCCGATCCCGCACCAGCCCCACAATCCCTGCTATACTCGAGCCCATCATCGCAGCCACTATATCAATCCATCTCGTTGAAGGCCTCCCCCTCTTTCGTCGACCCTCCACCCTACCAAGCATGACATCCTTCTCCAGGGAATGGTCCCTTCTGAAAACAT
>NW_006921660.1:10637580-10641793 GCF_000298275.1 Orycteropus afer afer | reverse complement strand
GGTTCCACCCCTTCCTCCTGCTCTTCCGGCCTGCTACTCTGTGCTACGCCCGTGCTTACCTTGCTCCCGAAGACCTGGTCCCTCTCGGTAGGGACTTTAGTATATAATTAAACAACAACAATTTTTGAAAACATCTTCTAATTGCCAGTATATATATATATGAAGAGTAATACAGTTGTTAAACCAATTGCTGTTGACTGGCCTCTTACTCCTAGTATGCGTTACAGTAGAAATGTTCTCCATAAGATTTACAATGGTTGAGTTTTCAGAAGTAGATTAACAGGCCTTTCTTCTGGGTGCCTGTGTCTGAACTCAAATCTTCAAGCTTTCAAATGAGTCTGATTGCACATCTGATGTTTGACTGCCAACAGTTTTAACCCTCATTACAATTTCATCCACTTCTACTCCACATCTTGCCTCATTGAAAAGTAATCCCCAAAGCTCCCTCTTTGGTGCCAGTTGGAAGTTTAAACTCTTATCCTGCATTGTCCCTGTCAATTCCTATTTTTCACATCTTTTTAATACTTCATAATGTTAAACTTTTAACTTAACTGAATTCAGTGGCTATACAATTGTATGTCATTGAGTTTTCATTTTTAATTTTCTTGATTGTTAAAGACATTGAAACAACTTTTTGTTATGTTTCTTAACCATAGAATCTAACCAATAACTTTCCTTCTCTGAAATTACCTGTAATATTATTTGCAGTTTTTTTTTTTCTTTTAAATTTAATTGATATTGAGTTGTGGAATACTTTATACATTGAAATCACTAATCCATAATAATTTTAGAATTATGATGATACCAATTTTCTCTTATTTAGCATCTGACCTAAGGCACTTGACTGCTAGTCAGAAAGCTGAAGATTCAAACCCACCAGCCATTCTGAGGAAGGAAGACTGGGAATCTACTTTCATAAAGTTTTGCCACCCTAGAAACCCAATGGGGGTCTCTATGAATCAGAATCGACTCAATGGCAGTGAGTTTTTTTTTTTTTTTTTTTTTTTTTTTTATGAACAGAAATTCCAATGTATTATGTGGTGAAAATTATCACCTTTATTTATTTTTATGAGTTGGGGCCGACTCGATGGCACATAACAACAACAACAACAACAACATGTGTAATACCTCAGTGAATATTTTCTCCTATTGTTTTTTTTTTTTTTTTGAAAAGAAGTCTAAAATTTCAACATTTACATTTAGATCACTAATATACCAACTAATGAGATATGTACGATATGACAAAAGGAACAACCAAGTTTTACATTCTTTCCTTATGGATGACAGATTTTTCTAGAAATATTTATTTAATAGCTCATTCTTTTACTTCTAGTATGGAGTATCATTTATCCATAGAACAAGTATATGCGAGGTTCTTTCTGAATGTTAAATTGTATTTGATTAGTCATTATTTTCTAATCACTTTGCTTATGAACACTGCTTAACTATATACTTTTATACTATTTTAAAGCGTAGATTTTATATTAAATCCTCTCAATTGTTGCTGAGTAAAATAGCATAGAATTTTACATGTTGTTCTTGTTAGCAACTCATAGCAAACCTGTGCACAACAGAAAGAAACACTTCCCAATCTTGCACCGTCCTCACAATCCTTACTCTGTTGAGTCCATCATGGAAGTCACTCTGTCAATGCATCTTGTTAAGGGTCTTGTGACCCTTTTTTGCTGACCCTCCATGTTACTAAGCATTATACCCTTCACCAGGGAATAGTCTTTTCATATAGCATAATCAAAGTAGGTGAGATGAAGTCTGACCATTCTCACTTCTAATGAGAATTCTGGCTCACTCTTTCAAGGATAGATTTGTCTGTTATTTTTGCAGGCCATGGTATTTTCAGTATTCTTCATCAACACCACAATTCACAGGCATCAACTCTTCTTCAAACTTTCTTCTTCCTTATTCAACTTTCACTTGCATATGAGGCAATTGAAAAATACCATGGCTTGTGTTACTTGCACCTTACTCTTCAAAGTGACATCTAACTTTAATACTTTAAAGAGGTTAATTGCAGCAGACTTGCCCAAAGTTTTACATGTTGCGTTGTTGTTGTTATGTGCCACCGAGTCAGACTCGACTCATAGCGACCCCTCCTTGGGTTTCTGATGTGGTATCACTATGGAAATAGATTGCTCAACCTTCTTTCCGAGGAGTGCTGGTTGGTTTGAACCACCAGCCCTCTGGTTAGCATTCAAGTACTTTAGGCACTATGCTACCAGAGCTCCTGGTAAAGTTTTACATAGAACTTTTAAATCCAATTCTAATTGGATTTAATTGTCTAGTTAAACTTTATTTCAAGTATATCTTTGACTATTTTTTTTTCTTTAGATTTCTACACATATAGTATCACATCATTAGCTCTCAATAATAAAGGATATTTTAGAATATTTACATATATTTATTTTACTGCATTTCACTCTCTACTTACATATTATTAATTTTTTATGTGAATGTCCATTTAGATTTACCTACATATAGGTGCCAATCTTTGCCCTCTATTCCTTCTTCTATCTCAGACTTTCTATCTAGGGTGATGTTCTTTCCTGAGCTTTATCTTTAGAATATGTTTCATTAAGAATCTTTATTTATAAACTCTTCCTATTCTCACTGAAAATTACATTGTTTTATACTTTTTGGACACTTTTAGTGAGTATAGAAATTTAATTTAAAACTTATTTCCATGCCACATTTTCTTACTATCTCTGGCTTTTATTGGTGCTGTTTTAAATTTAGTTGTCAGTTTCATTGTCACTCTTTGCAGATAAAGTATCTTTTTTTTTTTAACCTGCTTTTAACACCCTAGTCTTGTCTTTGACATTTTCTATATTTGTTATGGTGTACATAACTTTAAATTTAATTGCTTTTTCTGTGATGTGTTCTATTCTCTGAGTCTGAGGATTGATGTTTTCCACCATTATTGGTACATTTTTTAGCTTAATCATTTTTTCAAATAATGGCTTTACCAAATTCCCTGGTGGCATAGTTAGTGCCTAAGGCATTTGACTGCTAATCAGAAGTCTGAGAGTTCAAACTCAGCAGTCACTCTTCAGAAAGAAGATTGGCCAATCTACTTCCATAGAGATACTGCCTCTGAAACCCAAGGGGTCTCTACTTTTGTTCTAGATGGTATGTCAGTTGCAAACTGGTTGTCAGGGTTAATTCAGATGGTATAACAGAGTTCGATAAACTGTATGCAATCTGTTTAGGTATTGCTCATAAGTTAAGATGTGTAATTTTTAAAGTATATATTTTTAAATGATTGGAAAAAGAAAGATGAAGAGGAGCAAAAAAGAAGTGGAACAACAAGAGACTACAGCTAGCTCACAAAGTGTAAAATATTTACTAAGTGGCTCTTTACAAAAAAAAAAAAAGTGCTCTAACCTCTTGTCTATACAGATAATTTCTTGAGATGATAAATTGTTCTAGCCTCCAGATTTGATTTTTCACACTATCTAACCTACAATTTGATGTGTAAATATCAATTGAAAAATTTGGCATTTTCAAAATATTTATTTTGGTCTTTCTCATATATCCATTATCTTTATTTATACTTTTATCATTTTCTGATCATATTTGTAATGTTTATACAAATATTTATGCAGATTTATTTTATATTCTGAATCTGTTCATAATCATGGTGATTTCTTTCATATTTGTTTTTCCTTTGAAGAAAAAAAGTATAAATTACATTTCTCCAGATGAATGTTTACAACTTAGAAAAATACGGTAATAAAAGTTCACTTACCCTTTTAATTTACTTTACTTCTAGTGGTGCCAGCTCTGTCTGTTACTAGTTCTACGTGGGCATTTCTAGTCTTTTAAATCTGTATTCCTAATTCTGTGACAAAATCAGTGTCTTCAAGGCAAAATTAGATTGAAATCTTCCAAATCAGAAATATATACTAGATCAAAGACATCTAAATATAAGCTAGATCTATAAACAGGTAAATGTATACTTCACCAGATAGGGATATTTTAAAGTTTCCTAGATCCTTACTAAGAAAATATGATGATTCCTTTATTTCTATATTTTCAATATGTCATATCCTATTGATTTAAAAAGTCATACATCTATCCTTTTTTAAAAATTGTACTTTTTTATCCCACAATTCTGGTTTTCAGTCATTGGTGTTCAATGCATCAAATCTATTCTTTAGATGATCTCTAAATTCAGGAGGGATATATTCAAGATCAT
>NW_006921660.1:10630633-10631315 GCF_000298275.1 Orycteropus afer afer | reverse complement strand
ATAGTGGTTCTTTTTTTACTAGTTAATCATAAACTGAAATAATAACTGACAGTCATACATTTCATAGAAAATCTACTTTTTTTATACAACACTTAGTGCCCAAATGCTATATTATCATGTGTCCTTATTACCTTATTCCAAATATTTTCTTGACGATTAAAATTTACAAAAATAGAAAAAAATAAATGTGAACATTTGCCTTGCCACACTTAGTATTGAAGTAAATATTTCAATGTATTTAGTAAGGATATTTGGAGGAAAAAATTCTTAAAACTGTGTATGTCTCTGTAAAATATATAATAACCATAATTTTACCATAATATGGTTCTGTAATTTTTTTTAGCAATCTTCCTAATTAGACTATATATATTAAACATTTCTTCTTTTTTAATATGTGTTCAGCAATTTATTGCACTGGTGAAGTATAATTTTCTTATCCAACCCCCTAAAGCATGAAAATGATTTATTTTCAAATTTTTATTATCACAATCAAGACTGTAATGAACACCATTGGACATATTTTGTTGTAGTTGTTATGTGCTGTCAAGTTGGACCCAACTCATAAGGACCCCTCCTTGGATTTCTGAGGAGCTCTGGTAGCATAGTGGCTAAGGCACTTGATTGCTAACCAGAAGGCTGGCGGTTCAAACCCACCAGCCACTCCCCGGAAGGAAGGTTGGGC
>NW_006921660.1:10629729-10630241 GCF_000298275.1 Orycteropus afer afer | reverse complement strand
CCACGCCATTCCTCTTCAAACTGTCATTCCTGTCATAGTAGATCACATGGTTGTCTGATTCAAAATGGCCAAAATCAGTCCATTTCAGTTCACTAATTCCAAGGATATCAATCTTTATGAAGAATTGTGGGAGGATATCTAGAACATTATCCATTAAGAAAGCAATAGATCACTAAAAAGATGAGAAAAGAAGGGAAGAGCAAAATGGATGACAGAAGAGACTCTGAAACTTGCCCTTGAGTGGAGAGAAGCTAAAGCCATTGGAAAAATGACAAGATAAAAGAGCTGAACAGAAGATTTCAAAGAGCAGCTTAAGCAGACAAAACCAATTACTATAATGAAATGTGCATAGACCTAGAGTTTGAAAACCAAAAGGGAAGAACACACTAGACATTTCTCAAGCTGAAAGAATTGAAGAAAAAATGTATGCCTTGAGTTGCAATATTGAGAGATTCTATGGGCAAAATATTGAATGATGCAGGAAACATCAAGAGAAGATGGCAGGAATACAC
>NW_006921660.1:10606072-10623659 GCF_000298275.1 Orycteropus afer afer | reverse complement strand
ATCCTACTTCCGTAGTGATACTGCCTCGGAAACCCAAGGAGGGGTCGCTATGAGTCAGGGCTGACTCGACGGCACATAACAACAACAACAACATCACTACAGAATTAGGTTGCCCCATCTTCCTTCCAAGGAGTGGCTGGTGGGTTTTAACCACCAGCTTTCTGGTTAGCAGTCAAGTGCCTTAGGCACTATGCTACCAGAGCTCCTTTGGACATATTAGTGCACTTATTTATTTCAGAGAGAAGTGCTACATTTTAATATATTTGGTAGTTTTGATTGATATTCTAAAATGGGCTCTAAAAATATTTTGATGAATTACTTTCCCATTAACAATGAATGAGAATGTCTATTTTTGGCATTCTTGACAGAATTGAATATTATAGCTATTTTTCTTCTCTTTCTAAATGATAGCAATTATCAATGGCTAATTTGGTTTAAATTGCAACTATATATTTATCAATTATATAGCATGAGGTTGGATCATATTTAACTATTTTTAATTCCTCTCTTAAGAAAGAGAAAGATTATGTTTCAAAGCTAGAATTTACTGGGAGTATGACATTTGGACAATTATATGTAGAACTTTGGAGATGGTTAATGAAAATCTCTGTATAAATTCACATTGTATCACAGGATCCCAAGAACATATCTGAGAAGTGGATATTGAGCTCAGAAAGCTAGGCATGTACTTTCATTGACTTTTTTGTTTGTTTGTTTTGTTTCAAATATACTGTTCAGCTGTTACAAGTAGGAATCAATTTGATAGAAAAATAATTTTGAGTAATATATTCTGTATTAAGTCTTCAGAAAGTTCACTTTCTGTATCAGATGCTTGTATCTAGAGAATTAATAAAGTCAAGATTAAAAATGCCTTTCATGTGAACATGAAGCACAGATTAAAGAAAAGTTGTCTCCATATTCATATCAGTAGTTAGGGAAAGAAGAAAACTTTAAAATGGTTATTTGTCAGAAAAGATCTTCAATTTCACTTTGAAAGCATCCAGCCTTTGCATTCCTCAGCCTAGACGATTTGTTTCTGCCCAAGGGAAGATGAATGCCATTCCCTGTGAAACCCATCAGTGCTAGGTCTAAAATGGCCAGAGGAGTTGCTTCAGGCAGGGAAAGCTGAGGCTTCCCATCTATCTCATGTTCTTTTTCCAGCTCTGTGGGATAGGAACTTCAACAAATATCTCTGTGTTGTGGAATGACACTTCTCACTGTAGCTGCTTATAGCTACCTGCCAATATATCAGAGAATGATAGAATCCATGTATGTTACTTCACAAATATAAAATCTCATATAACCTTATTTATAAATTTAATGATATATAGTTTTATATGGGAGCTTTGGTGGCCTAGTGCCTTAGGCACTTTACTGCTAAAGATTGGCAGTTCAAAACCACCAGCCACTCCTTGGAAGGAAGATGGAGCTGTCTATTTCCATAGTGATACCACCTCAGAAACCCAAGGAAGGGTCATTATGAGTCTGAGATGACTCAATGGCATGTAACAACAACAACATAGTTATATATGGTACATTTTGGTAAAGAGTAGGTCAGTCAAATTTCTATTACAGAACTCAACCTACTCTTTTCCCAAATTTAAGACAAATCTATGTGCTTTTTAAAATATACATCAAGCACCATTTTGCACTGAAGCCTTCTCTCAGACTGCCTTCTTTTATTTCTAAAAGGGAGAATGCAGACCATGATGGGATGTAGCAGTCACATTTCCAAACAAAATCCAAACTCATTGTCATCAAGGCAATCCTTGGGTTTCCAAGATGGTAAGTCTTTACTGAAACAAACTGCCCCATCTTTCTTCCTCAGAGTGACTGGTAGATTTGAACCACCAAACTTTTGGTTATCAGCTAAATGCCTTAACTACTACACCAACAAAGCTCCTTACTTTAGATATTATAATATTTTCCAAAAGAAAATTAACTGAACATAACATGAGTGAGGAAATTTTATTATTTATTTATTTTTTTAACTAACAACTCCAATCGGCAGTACTCTGAAAAGAAGTATCAGATATAATTGAGCAGGTAGGAAGGCCAAGGAATTTATCCATATAGGATGCCCTGTATTTCTCTGCTTTTTATCTACATAATATTGTTGTTGTTGTTATGTGCCATGGAGTCGGACCTGACTCCTAGCGACCCCTCCTTGGTTTGCCAAGGCAGTATCACTACCGAAGTAGATAGCCCAACTTTCCTTCCGAGGAGTGGCTGGTGGGTTTGAACCACCAGCCTTCTGGTTAGCAGTCAAGTGCCTTAGGCACTGTGCTACCAGAGCTACAACATATTATAGGTAAAATATTTTTAATATAATTTTAAAATATTATTATCAACTAAATTATGATTTGCATTAAAATAATCAGAAATACTTGTAATAATGTTGAAATTAATTTTAGTAAATCTATTTGACAGGGAAAAAAAGTAAATCATAAAGGAACATGTCTGAGTGTTTATGCCACAAATATTCCCATGACTAACATTTTTCAAATCTAAAATATTCTGTAAAAAGCCTTATTCAGCCTCACTGTAGACTTCTGCAATGAATTCAAGGACAGGGTAAATCATTAACTTAGAGCTACCTTCAAGGAAAAAAGGAGAGGAAAACAGATAAAATAAATTAATCTGGAATTAGTATTTATTATAATTGTTTGACCTAATATTCAGTAAATTGCTGCAATAGGTATTAATGTGGAAATTATACTAAATATTTCATAGAAAAAAAAATATATATTCAGAGACACAAGCATGTAACATTGATGTAGGAAACCTCAAAAACTATTATACATTTCCATCAATGCTTAATTCAGATGGGCTCTTGTTATTCTACCATCTCTTAGCTCGTTGTACTGTGGTGGCTTGCATGTTGCTACGATGCTGGAAGTTATACTACCCATAGTAGACAGGTTCCAGTGGAACTTCTAGGTTAGGAAGAGAGACTCAATGATGCATTTCCAAAAATAAGCCAATGAAAATTCCTCATATTGTAACAGAATATTGTTCAATATGGAGATAGAAGGTGAGTCTCAAGGATTAGAATACATTCAAACTTCACAGTGGGTGCTACAGTGGATTTGAGTATACCAAAGATTGTGAAAATAAGACACGATTCTAGCAATGCCTCATTTTATTGCACATAGGGTTGTCATTGATTAAAACTGACTTGATGGCAACTGATAATAATAGGACAAATAAGGATAAAACCATTTCTGAAGAAAATTCTGGATGAAGTTGGCATGCTGGCATATGGTTCTCCAAAATTTTATTCCTCCAAGTAAATTAACTTCAGAATCTTGTCTTGTTGCCTGTTTTGTGATAAATAAATTAATTTATATATAATAAATATTTTTAAATTGACTAGTAATCAAATAATTTAAGTTAGTATTATAAAATGAAAAGTACTTATAAGAAAAGTAAATTATAGTTTATAAATTTGTGATTCTGTTTCCTTTTTGCAAGTACAGTGTTTGTTCTAGTAAGCTAAAATGAATATAATACTTTAGAAATTATCTGTATAGTTCCTCTTTATTAAACTTAAAGCTCTGAGTCTATATAATGTGGTATAACAGTTAATAATATTCTCTCTGAAGTCCTATTTCTTCCGTTCAAGTTCCGATTCTGTCACTCACTAAACAACAACAAAAAATTCAATGCTATCAAGTTGATTGTGACATCAGATTGTGACAAATGATCTACAGGACAGAGTAGAACTGTGCACAGGGTGTCCAAGGTTGTAAATCTTTATGGAAGTAAGACTGCCACATCTTGGTGGGTTTGAACCACCACCCTTTCAGTTGGCAGCATGAAACTTAATCACTGTGCCACTAGGGCTCCTTGTCACTTACTTTTGTTGATAGGTACCATCTGATCAGTTTTGACTCATAGCAACACAATGTACCACAGAATAAAGCACTGCATGGTCATGCATCATCCTCATAGCCATTGCTATTTTTGAGCCCATTGTTGCATCCACTATGTCAATTTATCTCCTTGAGGGTCAACCTCTTTTTCTCTAACCCTCTACTTCCCAAGTGTGATATCCTTCTCCTGGGTCTGGTTCTTTTTGTTACATATGTAAAGCACATGAGATGAAATCTCACCATACTTGCTTCCAAGGAACATTCTGGCTGTACTTCTTCCAAGACAGATTTGTTTCATGCTCTGGGAGTCCATGGTATATTTATTACTTTTCTTCAACACCATGATTCAACTGTATCAATTCTTCAATCTTTCTTACTCATTGTCCAAGTAACACATGTATATGAGGTGAATGGAAATACTATGGCTTGGGTGAGGTGCACATTAACCCACAAAGTGACTTTTTTTTTTTTTTTTAACACTTTATAGAGGTCTTTTGCAGCATATTTTCCCAATGCAATACATTGTTTGATTTCTTGATGGCTGCTTCCATGGGTATTGATTGGGGATCCAAGTAAAATGAAATCCTTAACAAAATAGCTTTTTATAAAGAAATGTGCAAACCTTTGAGGAAGGGAAGAACACACTAAGCATTTCCCAGCTGAAATGATTGAATAAAAAATTCAAGTCTTAAATTTCAATACAGGAGCTCTGGTAGCATAGTGCCTAAGGCACTTGACTGCTAACCAGAAAGCTCCTTGGAAGGAAGATTGGGCAATCTACTTCTGTAGTGATACTGCCTCAGAAACCCAAGGAGGGGTGCTATGAGTTGGGTCTGACTTGATGGCAAATAACAACCACCACCATAAGTTTAATATTAAAAGATTCTATAGCAAAATATTGACTCAGGAAGCATCAAAAGGAGAAGGAGGGCTTACACAAAATTACTGAATGAAAAATAATTTGTCGATATTCAGCCATAAGGTTGCACATGATCAATATCTGTTGGTACTGAGGGAAGAAGTACAAGCTTCACTGAAGTTATTGTTGAAAAAGAAAGGCACGGGAACAGATGGGATATCAACAGAGATGTTTCCACAAACACACAATGCTGGAAGAGCTTACTAGCCTGTCCCAAGAAATTTGGAAGACAGAAACATACAAAACTGTGTGAAAGATGAGTGTCTGTGCCCATTCTAAGTAAGCATCACTCATCTGTCAGTTTATCTTACTTTTCTGGCATGTGCCTTGCTGTAATGTTGAAAGGAATGCCCCAACTGTGGTATTTCAAATACCAACAGGGTCACTGACTGTGGTCAGGTTTCAGCTTAGCCTCCAGACTAAGAAGAAGTAGAAAGAAGAATGTGACCAGGTTCACTTTAAAAAAAAAAAAAAAAAAAATTGATTGATGTTCAACCATTTCAGGAGGTACTGAATATACTATCAATAGCAGTAAAACATTATCTGATATAGTGCCAGAAGATGAACACCTCAGGTTGGAAGGCACTCAATATATGACTGGGGAAAAGCTGCCTTCCCAAAGTAGAGTCTATCTTAATGACAGTGAGAAAGTAAATCTTTTGGGACTTTCAGTTGCTGATGTGGTACGATTCAAAATGAGAAGAAATGGCTACAAACGTCCATTGATAATCAGAATGAGGAATGTACAGAGTATGAATTTAGGAAAACTAGAAGTTGTGAAAAAATGAAATGGAATGCATAAATATTGATATCCTAGGCATCATTGGTCTGAAATGGACTGGAGGATTTCTTCACTCAGGCAGTTTTGGCTACTGGGGCTCACAAACCCAAGGTCAACAAGTAAAAGGGCACAGTCATGATATTACCAAAGCACATGGCAGGCCATTGATTCAAGTCTATTAAGAATCCCAGTATCATTGCCCAGCACTTGTAGCAAAGTCCAACAAGACAGAAAACAGCAAATGCTGATGAGGATGCAGAGAGATTGGGACTCTCATACACTGCTGATGGGGCTGTCAAAGGATGCAACCTCTGTGGAAAGCAGTATGGCTATTGCTTAAAAAGTTGGAATTAGAAATACCATTTGGCCTTGCCATTCCATTACTAAGGATATATTCTTATATCTTTAGTAATAATATATAACTTATATCTTACTTCCAGTAAGATGGAGGAATAGGCAGACAAGCGACACCGACCTTCTTCAACAAGGAAAAGAAAAACCAATTGGCAGAGATACAGAAGATAATCCTGGAACCCTGAGCTCTAAAAGGAACTATGCAGAAGTGGATTAGGCACCAAGTAGTGGAAAAACCTGAGCAAAAACAGGACCTAAGAATGGACTGTTTGCCAAGGTCATGTTTTGAAATACAGTATTCCCTTTCCAGAGCTACTTGTTTAGATATGAAAAATAAAATGGCTCCTTAAAGAATACCTTTAAAAAACAGGTTAACTATCTGTGATAGTTAATGTTGCATGTCAGTATGGCTGATTGATGATTCTAAGTGTTTAGCAGGTATGATTTAGTCATCCTCCATGATGAGATATGATATGTCATCACCTCCATGATGAGATATGCTATAGCAGGCATTCAGTTTAAAGGGAGTTTCCTTTGGGCTGTGGCCTTATTCTAATATATATGACAAGTCTCTCTGGCTTTCTTGCTCAATCTGGATTATGTGTCTGGCTCATCAATATCTCACATCCATTTCCATTTGAACAAGTGGCCTGCTGTATTGGCTGCCGATCTTGGAATTACTGCCTTTACAGCCTGTGAAACAACAGCCTACCATCTTACCTTCTGATCTTGGATTCATCAGCCTCTGAACTCAGCAACCTGAGTTAGTTATACCCACTTTTTCTTCTATTCTTAACATTCATCACATGAACAAAAAAAAAAAAAATGTAGACTGTGTTTGAAAATACACTCACTCTTTACTTATTGGCATAGTTAGAGTCCAAAGATTAGGTCATTGTGTGCAAAATTAGCATTATGCAAAAGTTGAGAATGACCATATCAGGTCAAAACATGGAGGATGACTACATCATTATATAACTGCCTGGAGGTATCCCACTCTGCCAGGAAGCCTTTTTCCTGAAGGCACTCATCCCTCTCACTCTTTGGGTTGGCTTCATTGCCATACCAAGCCAGTCTCCTGGTTTTACTGTCACCATTTCTCTGCCACTGCTTTTTGCAATCTGTGCTGTCTCTAGTGTTACAACTCTTCTCATTTCCTTCTGAACTCTCACTAGAATTGCCATTCATGTCCATAATTCCACAAACAGTTTTTTTGAGGCAATCTTTTCAGAGACTAGAAGTTCAAATTTAGGGTGCCAACTCTAGAAAACTCTGTCAGTTCTGAGGGAAGGACCTTGTCTTCTTTCAACATTTTTGGGCTGACATCCCTTGAAGATCTCCATGAGTCTTGATATCAATTTTCCCCTGATGTAGGATGTTCTCAGCATAGGGACCTTGGGCTCAAAGACAAGCTTTGGTACCAGCTCTTCTTTCTTGGTGATGAAATCCAACTTTCTGCTTGTTTTTCTTTCTTTTTACATCATGAAAGGTAATGGTGATACAAGCTATTCCTCGGGGAAACTCCTCTGTCTTGATCTTACCAGATCAGGGCTGTGACCTGAATGGAGGTGTTGCATCCTACACTAACTCTGCCTCAATAACATGATAAAAATAATTTAATCCTCAATACTATAAACAACTGCTGCCTCATTAACACATAGGGATCATATTTACAACACATAAAAAATGCAGTCTAATTACATCAGATCACATGATGGAGTACATTGCATTATTACATAATTGGTAAATCAATGAGAATCAAGGCCTAAACAAGTTGACTCATATTTTAGGGAGATACAATTAAATCCATGAAATACCACCCTCTGGTCCCAAAAATTAAATGTCCTTGCCACATAAGGAACATATTCACACCCATCACATCATCCAAATCGTCTTAAATCAACTCCAAATTTGAATTCCATTCTGGGAAAAAAATTCTTCTTCATCTGTGAATCTGTGAAATCTGGAATACAAGGTGTTTGTTTTAAAAGAAGTTTTGAAAATTGAAGACTACTACCTTCAGTATGAATTACATTTTAACCTAAAGAAAACAAAACTCCTCACAATTGGATGATAAACAAAGTCGTGGTAGATGGAGGAAAGATTGAAGCTGCCAAAGATAACATTTAACTTGAATCCCTAATCAATAGCCATGTAAACTCCAGTGGGGGGGATAAATATGTATGTATTTGAGTGGAAAAATATTTTGCAAAATCTCTTTTTAAAGTGCTAAAAAGTAATGATGTGTCTTTAAGGACTAAGGTTTGCCTGGCCAAAGCCATGATATTTTTAATTGCATTTCTCATGTGTATTTATCATATGCATGTGAGAGCTGAACAAAGAATAAGGAATACCAAAGAAAAATTGATGCCTTTGAATTATAGTTTTGGAGAAGACTATTATGTATACCATGGACTGCCAAAAGAATGAATAAATCTCTCTTGAAATAAATATAGCCAGCATGTTCTTTACAGGTGAAGATGGTGAGATTTCATCTTACGGACATTGGAGATATTATCAGCAGTGACCAGTTCCTGGAAAAGGACATAATGCTTGGTAAAACAAAGTCAGCAAAAAAGAGAAAGACTTTTGATAAGATGTATTTAAAACAACAGCTACAACCATGGCCATAATCAATGATTATAAGGATGATGAAGGACAAGGCAGTGTTTTGTTCTGTTACACATAGGGTCACTGTGAGTTGAAACTGACTCACTGGTACCTAACAACAACAATAATTAATATTTTAACACCTTTGGTAGAAAAATATCTAAACTTAAACACAAAGGGGGATAAAGCAAGAAAAAAAAAAAAGAATATAGTGCAAAAGAGTTGCAGAAAAATATTTTATAAACTAAACATATGTGTCATTAGAATCTCAAAAGAAGAAGGGAATGATAAAGAATTAAATGATGTAGACAAAGTGATTATGGCCAAGAATACTCCAAAATTAATTAAAAGTAATAAAACACAGATCCAATAACTCATAGAACATCAAACAGTATAAACATAAAAACAAAACAAAACAAAAATATCTAGCTATACTTTATTCAAATTATTCAAAAGTTGAAGAGTAAGCCTTGAACAAAAGGAAAAAGGAATATAAAGATAAGGATCAAAGTAGATTTCTTCCTAGAAACCATTTGAGCTAGAAGATAATGGTTTAACATGATAAAAGTGTAAAAAAGAAAACTGTAAATCCAAAACTTTATGTCTGAATAATGGAGAAATAAATCATTTTTAGGCAAACAAAATGGAGAGAAATCATGATCAGTAGATCTACCCAACATGAAATTTTTAGGCAGGTTATTCAGGAAAACAGAGTGTAGTATAAGAAAAATTTGAATCTGCACAAAGAAATTATTAGCTGTGAAAATGATATATACCGAGGCAAGTAGAAAATGAATTATTGTTTTATTTATTAATTATTTTGGTTTATAAGATAAGAGACAGAAGCAAAAGTAGTTGCAAGATAGTGCATATTTTAGTGTATAAAATAAAATATGTTGCAACAATAACAGAATATATAAAAATCAACACATTGTGGTATGTGCCGATTTATAGAAATATAGACGAAATAAACAGAACAGAGATCCCAGAAACAAACTTACTAGCATATTTAGCAACTTTTAAACAAAAGAACAAACAAATTCAGGAGAATGAATAGGCTTTTCAAGAAATAGTATCAGAAAAATTGGATATCCATATGCAAAAATAAATGAGCCTTGATCTATGCTTCACAACATACACAAAACCTATCTCAAAATAGATAAAACACCTGACAAGTGTTTTACTTGTGGCAGAACTAATAAACAATATAAATCCATAGATAAAGGAATTACAATGTGTCCCAAGCAAAATAATTGAAAACAAATCCAAACCTAGACATGTTGAAGTAGAGAAAAGAGAAAGCTTAAAATAGATCAAGAGAAAACAGATAGATCATGAACAAAAAATTTATCGGTAGGAGCAATGGAGTCCAGAAGATGGAGGAGTATATCTTCAAATTACTCAGATAAAATATCTGTCAACTAACAATTGTGTTCCCAATAAAGTTTTCCATCAAGAAATGGGAATGAGGGTGAGAAAACTACACATTCAGACTCACAAGAGTTGTAGAGTTTATCAGCTATAAATCTTTACATTTCAGAAATAATGGCAACAGATCTTGCAAAAATCTGAAATACAAGATAGAAAGATGAACAATGGAGTAAGTAGAGATGTAATTAATAAATATATATATTGCCACTATGAGAAAATAATGTTTAATATATAGATATTTCAAAAACATCTACTGGATGTAAGCCCAAGGAAAATGATGGAGGTTTAAATACTCTAAAGGATTTGTAAGTTTTGATAATTTTTTTTAGAATGCAGGTGAGAGTAATTATCACTGGACTTTTATAATATGTTATGTCATGTTCATATTGAAATAACAGAGATAAATGAATAAAAATACAAAATAAAATTTTCAAAATATTAGTTGGAAAGAGGAAATAAAAACATAAAATTGGTACTTGAAATAGACAAGAAATGAGTTAAAATTTAAAATAAAACATTGAATAATAAAGGACAAATACAAAACAGAAATTAAAGGGAAAGAAATAGGCCTAAAATATTAGTAATCTGAATAAATATTTTTGGGCTAAATTCATCACTTACAAGGAAGAGTATTTCAGATTTGTTTTAATCTTGTTCTAAGGTGTTTAAAAGCATGTTTGTAAAAACTTAAAAATAAAAGGTAAAAATGACAGAAGAAATTCAAGGTAAATATATTAACATAAGGAGCGCTGGTGATGTACTACCTAAGGCATTTGACTGCTAACCAGAAGACTGGCGGTCCAAACCCACCAGCCACTTCTCGGAAGGAAGGTTGGTCAATCTACTTCCATAGTGATACTGCCTCGGAAGCCCAAGGATGAGTCGCTATGAGTGGATTCAACTCGACAGCAGTGAGTTTATTTTTGTTTTTTGATATTAACATAAGACATTGTAGATTTTAATGTGCATAAAAGGTTATCAGAATTAAAGGGATTAAAGAATATATAACAAATATAAATCTACATAAAAATAACTAATCATAAAATACTTAAAATCAAAATTGATAAAAGTATAAGTAGAAATTAACAATAAACCATCAACATAAAAGAGAGTTTTAACAGCTCCACAAATAATGAATTATGGGCAAAATAATAAATAACTCAAAAGAGATACATAAACTCTGAACTGAATAAAAACTGTAGAAGAATTAATGCATTTGAATCATAGTGATTGTGAAGAATATTGAATATAATATGGTTTACAAGAAGAATAAACAATCTATTTTGGAGAATCTCCTTAGAAGCAAAGATGGTGAGACTTTGTCTTAATGACTTTGGACATGATATAAGAAGGCACTAGTCCCTGAAGAAAGACATCATGTTTGGTAAAGTAGAGCATCAGCAAAAAAGAAGAGTCTCACGAGACGGATTGTCTCTGTGGCTGCAACAATGGACTCAAATACAACTGTGAGGATGGTGCAGGACTGGGCAGTGTTTTGTTCTATTGTACATGTGGTTCCTGAGTCAGAACCTACGTGAGAGAACTTAATAACAATATGTTTTCTTTTTAGTGCATTGAATGTTTACTAATGTTTACTATGTCATGATCAAAAAAGGAAGTCTCAGCTTTAAGTTTCATGAATAACTGGAAAACAGCAATGGGCAAACTAACCAAGAAGCTGACAAATTATTATGCAAACATGAGAAAGACCTCTAGAAGCTGAAAGTTTGCTGGAACTTCTAAGAGAATTGCCTAAAAGAGACAGAAAATAGAATACAGCTATGTCTGCTCTTGCTTCATTCCCATTGCCTTAAGAAAATAATTGGTTTCCTCAAACATCATAAAAGTAAAGTAAGAAAGTGGTAGTTTATGAAGCATAATAGACATTTTACTTTTTTTTTCGCAACCGTGCATCTTGAATGCACTCTTTATATTTGGAAATATACACATTATGAGTTTTGTCTACCTAAATATGGAAGCCAAATGCAATTTTTCCATTCCCTTTGTAGCTCAAAATATATTCTTATGTTCCTTTAATTAGATACGTATTGGGAATAACTTGTTTTATAGAAGAGATAACATGAAAGTGCATTATTATGAGAACCTATTCTTGTTTTAGGTGTTTGATTATGTTGCAGACATCAAGTGCATGTTTGTTGAGGTTTCTATGATAACTTTCCTTGCTTACTGTACTAGAGAGAATTGGAAGATTCCTACTGCCAGTGTCCACACATTACATAATTTCCCTCTTTGCGTGTGAGCAGAGCTGGGACTATGAGGGGCAAGCAATCCTGTGATTAGGTTGTTTATGAATGAATTTGAATTAGCAAGGTGAACCCTACCTAATCAGGTGAAATCTTAAAGGGTATTTCCTAAAATAAAAATAAAGAGAGAGAGAGAGAAAGAGAGACAGAGAGAGAGAGAGAGAGAGAGAGAGAGAGAGAGAGAGAGATTTAAAGCATGAAAGGACCTATCAAGCTATCAAGTGGGATACCTGGTAAGAAATTGTAGATAGCCATTAGAAGCAGAAGGTGGTTTCTAGTCCACAGCCAGTAAGCCAATGGAGGCCTCAATTCTACAGCTATAAAGAACAGAATTCTGTCAAAAACAAGTGAGTTTGAAAGATGATCAGAAAGAAACATAGCCTAAAGTCATATGATTTATAACTTTTGAGACCCTGAAAAGACTCAACCTACTTTTGTCTGGACTTCTGACTTCCAGAAAGTACTAAATAATGAATTTTTATTGTTTTTACATACTAAATTTATGGTAGTTTCTAATACTGCAATAAAAAACTAATGTATCCACTGCTTCAGGTGTTTATGGCATGAAGTGATGATATTTCAAACCTCAACTCTTGCTGTTGTCTCAGTAGGTGCCACCAAGCCAATTATGACCTGTTATTGTTGTTATGTGTTTTTAAGTTGGTTCCAACTGGCAGTGACGCTATGTGCAACAGAAACAAATGCTGCTCAGTCCAGAACCATGCTCAAATCTTCAGTGATTATTGGTATGCTTGAGTCCATCATTGCAGCCACTGTGTCAATCTCTATCATTGATGGTTTTCCTCTTTTTTTGCTGATCTTCTGCTTTACAAAGCATGAAGTCCTTCTCCAGGGACCTATCCCTCCTGATAATATGTGTGAAGTATGTGAGACAAAGTCTTGCCATCCTCGCATCTGTGAAGCAATCTGCTATACTTTATCCAGGGCGGATGTGTCCCTTCTTCTCACACTCCATGGTATATTCAATATTTTTCACCAACCCCATAATTGAAAAAATATCAATTTTTCTTTCTTTATTATTTATCCATATTTTACATGCATATGAGACAACTGAAAACACTATGGCTTGGGTCCCAAACCCACTGTCATCAAATTGCTTCTAACTCATACCAAACCAAAACCAAACTCACTGCCCTCAAGTCAGATACGACTCATAGTGACCCCTCCTTGGGTTTCTGAGGTGGTATCACTATGGAAGTAGATGGCCCCATCTTCCTACCAAGGAGTGGCTGATGAATTTGAACTGCCAGCCTTCTGGTTAGCAGTCAAGTGCTTTGGGCACTACGTGCCAGAGCTCCTAGTGACCCTATAAGAAAATGTAAAACTGCTACATAGGGTTTCCAGGGCTGTAAATCTTTCCGGAAGCAGACTGCCTCATCTTTCTCCTGCAGAGCAGCTGATGAGTTTGAACCACTGACCTTTTGTTTAGTAACCCAATGTTTTAACCACTGCACTACCATGGATCCCTATAGCTCACATCACTTCTTAATCCTCAAAAGGAAATCATTGTTTTTTAACATTTTAAGGAGATCTTTTGTAGAAAATTTGCCCAATGACTTACATCATTTGATTTTTTGACTGCTCCTTCCATGACCATTGATTGCAGATTCAAGTAAAATGAAATTATTGATAATTTCTATATTTTCTCCATTTATCATGATATTCTGTTATTGAAGCAGTTGTGAGTTTTTTTCTTTTTTTCCTTTATGTTGAGTTGTGATCCATACTGAAGGCTGTAGTCTTTGATCTTCATGAGTAAGTGCTTCAAGTCTTGTTCACTTTCAGCCAGAATATCTGCATATCACAGTTCATTAATGAATCTTCCTTCAAACCTGATACCATGTTCCTCTTTATAGAGTTCACTGCCTCAGATTATTTACTTACCATGCAGATTGAATAAGTGTGATGAAAGAATACGACCCTGATGCACATCCTTTCCTTATTTTAAACCACCCCTATCCTCTTGTTTTGTTCCACATGAGCAAAACTTAAGTGTTCTGGAATCCTCTGTCTTCCAAATATTATCCATAATTTCTTATGATCCATACAGTCAAATGTCTTTGCATAGTCAATGAAACAGAAGTAAATAACTTTCTGTAATTCTTGACTCTCAGCCAATGTCTGTCTAATATCAGCCATGATGTCCCTCATTTCATGTCCTCTTCTGAAACTGGCTTGATTTCTGGTAATTCCCTGTCATTTACTGCTGCAATCATTTTTAAATTACTTTTAGCAAGTTTGTACTTGCATGTGCTATTCATGATATTGTTCAATAATTTCTATATTTTGTTGGATCATCTTTCTTTGGAATGGTCAGAAATATCAATCTTTTCCTGATTGCTGTCCAGGTAGCTGTCTTCCAAATTTCTTGGCTTAGATGAGTGATCACTTTTGGTGCTGCATTTATTTGTTGAAACATTTCAATTAGTATTCAACCTTTTCTTGGCTTGATATCCTTTTGCCAATGCTATCTCTGAAAGCTGGAATTTTTCCGTGGCACTATCCATTCTTTATCATATGCTCCCTCCAGAAATGTTGAACATCAGCCAATTATTTTTGGTACAGTGACTCTATGTATTCCTTCCATCTTCTTTTGATGCTTCCTACATCATTCAAAATTTTGCTCATAACAAATTTCAATATTGCAACTCAAGACTTGAATTTGTTCCTCTGTTCTTTCAGCTTGAGAAATGCAGAGCATGTTGTTCGCTTTTGGATTTCTGACTCCAGGTCTTTGCATATTTCATTCTAATACTTTACTTTGCCTTCTCTAGCTGCCCTTTGAAATTGTCTGTTCAGTTCTTTTGCTTCATCATTTCTTTCATTTGCTTTAGCTACTCTACCTTCAAGAGAAAGTCTCAGTCTCTTTTGACATTCTTTTAGATCTCTCTTTTTTTTTCCCCTCCCGTCTTTTCAATGAACTTTTGCTTTCTTTATGTATAATGCCCTTCATTTCATCCCACAATTTGTCTATCCTTTGGTTATTGATGTTAAATGTGTCAATTCTACTCTTTAGATGGCCTTTAAATTCAGGTGCATTATACCCAAGGTAGTAATTTTTGCTCTTATGGGCTTTATTCAATTTTCTTCAGCTTCAACTTCAACTTGCACATGAGCAAATGATGGTCTGTTCCACATTTGGCCCCTAGCCTTCTTCTGACTGCTGATACTGAGCTTCTCCATCATCTCTTTCCACAGATGTTCTTCATTTGATTCTTGTATATTCAATTGTGTGAGGTCCATGTGTGTAATCACCATTTACATTGTGAAAAAAAATATTTTCAATTAATAAAACATTGGTCTTACAAAATTATATCCTGTGGTCTCTGGCACCATCTCTCTCATAAAGGCCATATTTTTCAAAGAATAATTCTTTGCATTCACATCACCAGTAATTAGCAATGCACCTTGATTACATGTTTGGTCAATTTCAGACTGCAGATGTTACTGAGATCTTCAATTTCTTCATCTTTTGCATTAGTCATTGTTTTGTAAATTTAAGTAATGTTCATATTAATTAGTCTTCCTTTAAAACATATGCATATTATCCTATTACTGATAGTACTGGACTTCAGGAGATGTCTTGAAATACCTTTTTTTTTTTTTTTTGATGATGAATGTGACACCAATTCTCTTAGTTTGTCATTCTTGGCATAGTAGATCATATGATTGCCTGATTCAAAAAGGCCAATATTCATCCTTTTCAGCTCACTAATGCCTAAGATATCCATTTTATGAGTTTCATTTTATTTTTGATGACTTCCAGTTTTCCTAGAAATTCCATGTTCTAATTATTAATGGTTGTTAACAGATGCTTCTCATATTGTATCATGCCACCTCAGCAAAAGAAGGTCTTGAAAGTTTTATTGCATCCACATCATCAAGGTCTATTCTAGTTTGAGAATTCTACCCTTCCCAAGTCATATTTTGAGTGTTTTCCAATCTGAGGGACTCATCTTCTGGAACAATATAAGATAATGTTCCAGTGTTATTCATAAGGTTGTCACTGGCCAATTTTTTTTTTTTTTTTTTTTTCCCAGAAATAAAGCATGGGATCCTTTTTCGTACTCTGTTTCAATCTGGAAACTCCACTGAATCTTGTCCACAATGGGTGACCTGATGATGTTTAAAATACCAGTGGCATAATTTCCAACATCACAGAAACATCCAAGCTGCAACTGTAAAGTAAACTGACTGATGAGTGAAGGGTTCTTATTGCAGTCTGTAGGATATGCTTTATTTTTCTTCAATACCATAATTCAAATGCATTATTCTTCTCCAGTCTTACTTATTCATTTTTTCAACTTCTGCATGCACATGAAGGAGCTCTGGTGGCACAGTTGAAAATCAAATGGTTAGCAATTTGAACCCAGCAGCCACTCCATGGGAGCAAGATGTGGCAGTCTACTTCCATAAAGATTAATAGCCTTGGAAACTGTATGGCCCAGTAGTTATGAGTTTGTATTGACTTGAGTGCAGTGAATTTTGTTAGGCATGCATATGAGGCAATTGAAAAGATTATAGTTTGGGTCAAGCACATCTTAGTACTCAAAGTGACATCTTTACTTTTTAACACTTTAAAGAAGTCTTCAGCACTTGACTTGCCCAATGCAATATGTAACTTGATTTATTGTCTTTTTCCATAGGTGTTGACATTGGGTCTAAGCTAAATGAAAGTATTAACAATTTATCCTTTCATCATGGAGTTGCTTATTGGTCTAATTGTGAGTCCTTTTATTTTCTTTATGTTGAAATATAATTCATACTGAAAACTGTAGTATCTGATCTTTGTCATTAAGTGCTTCGAGTCCTATTCATCTTCAGCAAGCCAAGTGTGTCAACTGCTTATTGCAAGTAGTTAATGAGTATCCCTCCACACCTGATGTTGCATTCTTCTTTATATAATCCAGCATCTCAAACTATTTGTTCAGCGTACATATTGAATAAGTATAGTGAAAGGATACAACCTGGCACACAACTTTTCTTACTTTAAACAACATGGTATCCTCTTGTTCTGTTCATGGTCTATGTGCAGGTTTTACTTGAGCAAAAGTAACTATTCTGGAATTCCCATTCTTCAACTCTTGGCCAGAGTACTGTAGTTAAAATTTCCTTTGTACAAAGTTTTCTTTTGCAATTAATGAAATGGACCAATGCGAGAAGAAATAACTCCAGAATAAATATAGAAGATGCTGAGTTTCAAAGACATTAGAGACTTATATATGTGCAAGTTACTTTGAAGAGAACACTGTGTATGTTGTTGTTCATTGCAATAGAGTCAATTCTAACTCAGAGAGACCTGATTTGTGAAGAGTAGAATGTATACAGAAAT
>NW_006921660.1:10603288-10605972 GCF_000298275.1 Orycteropus afer afer | reverse complement strand
ATATGGAATATGGAAAATTAGGTTACTGAAAAATTTTTAATAAGTAATTTACAGTCAATACTTAGTGAAAAAATTTAAAAATCAATAGAATTTTTTAAAAATCAATTATTTAACAAATAGGTATTAACTGACCCTCTAATTGCAAATGAGTCCATATAATTTATTCATTAATTAGATAACCAAAAGGCATCTGTCCCACTCTTTTACCATCAGGTTTCTAGTTTCACCGTGTTTCTTTCCAGTGTAGTTTATCAAGTCTTTAACAAGTCAGGAAGCCTGTAGTAGTGCAGGAGGCTTAAGAATTCTGGTTACTCTGTGGGGAAAGACTGCAGAAGGTGTTATAATGGAATTGGAAATGGAATGAAGAAGGTATTTCTGAAGTTCAGGAGAAGTACATTACTTGAAATAAGAGTGTAGTTATTAGTGGAATGGTGAGACATCTGATTTCAGATTTATCTTGAAGGTAGCTCTGACAGAGCTTGAGAATGTATAATGCAAGGAATTAAGTATGACACATAAGGTTCTGAGTTGAGTAATTAACCTCATTTGCAGTCATGAGGAAGACTTGGGGAGGAACAGATTTGTAGAGGAAAATCAATAATTGTGTTTTTGCCATGCTATGTTAAAAATACTTATTGGACATCTAATTAAAGATGTCAAATAGAGAGTTGGAGTTAAAATCTATTTATAAGACAAGTTGAATTGGAGAAATAGAATTGTGGCTCAGTGGATAGATGACGTTTAAAGCCAGTACAGAGGACAAAATTTATCCTTCCATGTATAACAAAGGGATTTTCAAGCAAATCAAACTTAAAACAAAGTAATTACTTTAAACAAAGTAATTTATGTTTATTACATATTTATGGGCCAAAAGACCAAGTATAAAACTCTGCATATAAACCTTTTTTCTAAATTTTGTAAGTTATGTATATTCAAAGAATTATTATACATCAGTTTAGAAAACCAGAATCCAAACCCAGTGTCACTAAGTTGATTCCTACTCATAGCTACTCTACAGAATAGAGTAGAACTGTCCCAGAAGGTTTCCAAGGCTGTACTCTTTATGGAAGCCAACTCCCACATCTTTTTACCTTGGAGTGGCTGGGGGGGGGGGGGTTCCATCTCTTAACAGCTGAGCACTGAACTATGGCACCAATAGGAGTGCTTATCAATACTGTAGATGTCATAATAGTAGTTGATGGTCTTGACTTATAAACTTAGAAGTTTGCTTGATTAATCCTTGATAATAATGCTAATTATAATATAAATGAGTTAAGTAGACACTTAATAAAAAATGACACCTGAATGTATAATAAGTACAAGCTACTCATTATCGTCAGTCATCAGGAAACGACTAAATAGAACCACAGTGTGATACAACTTTATGCCAACCATGAAAATGATAGACTAAACCAAGTGTTCAATAGATGTGGAACAATGAGGAATCATGTACACTGATGGTAGGTGTGGACATTTGTAAAATAATTTTCAAAACTATTTGGCAGTTTTTGATGCGTTAAAAATATACCTACCACATGACACGGATTTTTTTCTTGTAGTCAGGCACCCATGAGAAATTTGTATATATATAAAAAGACATGTACAAGATGTTCATAGAAGAGCTTTTTATTGTGGCCACAAATTTGAACATTCCAAAATGTCTTACAGCATTATGGATAAATAAATTGTGGCATAGTCACTCAATGACCTGAAAGGTAATAGTGATAATAACAACTGCAACTTAATATGTGAATTAATTGCTAAAATATATTCTTGAACAAAAGAAGTACAAAAAAGGCAAGGAGGCCACATCTTCTGACCTCCTCTAACCACACAAGAGGAAAACAGAAGCACTATCAGTAGCCCAAGGTCCATTACTGTGAGACCAGATATGCTGCCTTCCTCCAGCCCTTACACCAATCGTTCCTCCCACAGCACCCAAAGCCTGTCTGCTGGGTTCGATAATTCACTGCAGTGGCTACACAGAACTCACTGATTATGGGGTTTATTAGGGAAGCACAAGGCTACAATTCAAGCTCAGGAATGATGTTCAGCCTCTCTCCCAGCCTGCCGTCTCTCATCCAACAGTCTCTCTCAGTCTCTTTCCCAGAAATGTGTGTCTCTCGGTGTCTCTTTCTCAGCAGCACGTGTCTCTCGGTGTTTCTTTCTCAGCAGTGCTTGTCTCTTGGTGTCTCTGTCTCAGCAACATGTCTTCCATAGCCAGAGGTCAGAGAGACTTCTTCCTCCAGGAAGGCTCCTTTTGAGCCAGGCAGAGTGGACAAACCAACCAATCGTAACATCAGAATTCTAAGCACCTGAGAGAGAGCAGGAACCTCCCAGAACATTGTTTTGTGCCACTCCCAACAGAAATACCCCAGGTGGATGATTTTAACAATCAGAAGCTCCTCAGTTTCTCACAGCAAATTCCACCATGGAGTTTACAAAGACATATGGCTAGAAAAGCCATACCAGGTAATTTACTACACTGCAAGAAGGTTGACAAAGAGTAAATACCATCCCATTTATATATATTTAAAAATGAACAAATTAATCCAAAGTGTAAAAACCTGAGGTGGCAGTCACTCTTGTAGTTATGTTGTTGTTGTTGTTATGTGCCGTCGAGTCAAACCCGACTCATAGCGACCCCTCCTTGGGTTTCCGAGGCAGTATCACTACGGAAGTAG
>NW_006921660.1:10585305-10601684 GCF_000298275.1 Orycteropus afer afer | reverse complement strand
GGCCTTCAACGAGATGGATTGATATGGTGGCTGCGATGATGGGCTCAAGTTTAGCAGGGATTGTGGGGCTGGCGCGGGATTGGCCAGTGTTTCGTTCTGCTGTGCATGGGGTCGCTATGAGTTGGAAACGACTCGACGGCACTTAACAACAACAACAATACCTATCATTGAGTTTCTTCCTCTTTTCCCTGAACCTCTACTTTACCAAGCATGAGGTAAAGTAGACTAGTCCCTCCTGATAATAAGTCCATAGTACATGAGAAAGTCTTGTCATCCTCACTTCTAAATAGCATTCTGGCTAAATTTCTTCCAGTATAAATTTGTTCATTCTTCTGACAGTTCATGGTATATTCTATATTCTTCATCAACACTGTATTTCAAAGGTATTAATTCTACTTCGGTATTCTTTATTCATTGTCAAGCAGTCACATACATATGAGATGATTGAAAATACCATGGATTGGGATAGCCCAACAGTAGAAAGACTTATATTCAGAACACCTACCCCAGGGCAATGCACCCACCTACTCTAGGGAGATGTATACCTTAATTCAATCAGCCTTGAGACATCAGAGAGGCAGCATTCACATAGAGAGAAAGCTGACAGACAGGAATGTAGAGATAAGAAGGGCACAAGGAGAAGATAGTCACAGGGAGGAGAGGAGAGGAAAGTTCTATATGGTTGGTGAGGGTAATCAGGCCATGAAATCAAATGTGCATGAACTGTTGAATGTAATATATATCTGCTTTGTAAATTTGCACCTTAAGCACAATTACAAAAAAAAAAAAAAAAAAAAAGCTTCACATTTAAAAGCTAACAAAGGCTTCTTCTGAAATATATTAAAAAAAGAAAAAAAAAAAAATACACATGGCTTGTGTCAGGAGAACCCTAGTCCTTAAAGTGACATCTTTTCTTTTTTATACTTTAAAGATGTCTTTTGTTGCACATTTACTTAATGTAATATGTGATTTAGTTTTTGACTGCTGCTTCCATGAATGTTGATTATGTACCCAAGCAAAATGATTTCCTAGTGTAGACAACATAAATTTAAATAAAAATAAATGGCTGAACTTGAAATAACTGAGGACTTTTTTACCATTACTTCTATGGTAATCATTTTTAAACTTTTAAAATTTTTAAAATTTAAAATTTTTAAAAATTATATAACTAATCTATCTTTAAAAGTGTTATCTTTTTTTAGACTCTCCAATTTGGTATAATTTATTATAAGTATTCTGATCCTAAAGCCTCTAGACAGAATTGAATCAAAAGTTCATATTAGATTTGTTTTCTTCATGTTTCTAGAGAAATTCATAAGTATAAATTCATTCTAATTTTATTGTTGTCAGGTTCCTTTGAGTAGGCTCTGACTCACAGAGACCCTATGTTTAATAGAATAATCACTGCTTGATACTAAGCCATCCTCACAATAGTTGCTGTGCTTAAGCCCGTCTTTGCAGCCACTGTGTCAATCCATCTCATTGAGGGTCTTCTCCTTTTACTCTGACTTTACCAAGCCTGGTATCCTTCTCTAGGGAATGATCCCTCTGACAACATGTGCAAAATTGCTGAGATGAAGTCTGGCCATTCTTGCTTCTAAGGAGCATTCTGGATGTATTTCTTCCAAGACAGATTTATTTATCCATCTGGAAGTCCATGGTATTTTCTGTGTTCTTCCCCAACACCACAAGTCATATGCACCAATTTTTCCATTTTCCTTATTCATTGTCCAGTTTCCACATGCATATGAGGCAATGGAAAATACCATGGCTTGGATCAGGCACACTTTAGTCTTCAAAGTGACACCTTTGCTGCTTAACACTTTATAGAGGTCTTTTGAAGCAAACTTGCCCAGTACAAAATGACATCTGATTTCTTGATTGTTGCTTGCATGGATGTTGATGGTGGATCTAAGTAAAATGAAATCCCAACCTCAATCTTCTCTCCCTTTATCATGATGTTATTTATTGATCTAGATGTTAGGATTTTCAGTTTCTTTGTCTTGAGATGTAATCTATACTGCAGACTGTAGTCTTTGATCATCATCAGTGAGTGCTTCAGGTCATCTTCAATTTCAGTAAGCAAGGTTGTGTCATCTGCATAATGCAGGCTGTTAATGGTTCTTCCTCCAATCCTGATACTGCATTCTTTTTCAAGTAGTCTGCCTTCTCAGATTATTTGCTTACCATGCAGTCTAATAAGTATGGTGAAAGGATACAACCCTGATGCACATATTTCCTGAGTTTAAATTATCCAGTATTTTTTTGTCCTGTTCGAATAACAGCCTGTTGTTCTATGTACAGTTTCCTCATGAGCACAATTAAGGGTTCTGGAATTCCCATTCTTCTCAATGCTATCCATAATTTGTTATGATCCACACACTTGAATGCTTTTGCATAGTCAATGAAACACAATTAACATCTCTGGTATTCTTTGCTTTCAGCCAAGAGTCACATGACATCAGCAATGATATCCCTTGTTCCACATCCTCTTCTGAACTCAGATTGAATTTCTGAAAGGTCTCTCTTGATATACTATTCTAGCCATTTTTGAATTATCTTTACCAATATTACTTACATGTGATATTAATGATATTGTTCAATAAATACCCCATTCTGTTGGATGACCTGATGACCTAATAATTATTGATCTTTTCTGTTTGCTTGGCCAGGTAGCTCTGTTCCAAATTTCTTGGGATAAATAAGTAAGTGTTTCCACTGCACATCCATTTCTAGAAATATCTGAGTATTCTGTCAATTTCTGGAGCATTTTTTTCACTAATTTCTTTAGTATACTTTGGATTACTTCCTCAGTACCATTGCTTCTTGATCATATGCCAACTCCTGAAATACATGTATGTCAACCATTTTTTTTTTTTTTTTAATCATTATTGCACTTTGGGTGCAACTTTACATAGCAAACTTGTTTTACATTCAAAAGTTCATGAATATGTGGTTTCGTGGTCCCAATTACTGTCCCCAAATGTAAGAAACTTTCCTCCCCATGACCACCCCCTCCCTTTGCCCCTCTCATCCACTCATTCCCTGTATGTGAATACTATCCTTCTGGTGTCTCATGGCTATTTGATCCAAGAGATGCATCTCCCTAGAGCAGGTAAGTGCCTCGCCCTGGGGAAGGTGTTTTGCATGTAGGTCTTTTCACCGTTGGGCTGAGAGCCAATCCATGCAAGTAAGTCCATTTCTAGGCTGAAAGAGTAATCTTGGGCCACAGTCTCAAGGGTTCCACCAATCTCTATCTGACCAGTAGTTCTGGTCATTTTTGTGTTTTCGTATTTTGTTTCACATTTTTCTTCTCACTCTATCCAGGATCTTCAGGTTTGATCCCTCTCCGAGCATTTGGCATTGGTAGTCAGGCACCATCTAGTTCTTCTTGTCTCAGGTCATGGAGGCTGAGGTCCTTGTGGTACATCTTATCTTTGGGCTAATTGTTTCCAGAAAACTCTGATTTTCTTCATTCTTCTTTGCTCCAGCTGAGAGGAGATCAATAGTTGCATCTTAGATGCCCATTTGAAAACTTATAAGACCCCAGTTGCTGCTCACCAAAGTAGGTTGTAGAATAAAATTTTCATGAATTACGTGTCCCAATTGAGCATGGTGTCCCCCGAGGCTATAGTTCCAAGCCCCCAAGCCTGGTGATTCTCACAAGATGTTTAGTTGTCTCTGCAAAGTTCTTGCAACCTTGTCTTATGTTGCTTCTGTAATGTATGTGGCTAATTTTGTATATGCATATGTAAGATTATCTTCAACCAAATCTATCTTTGTTCTAGGTCTGTTCATCTACCCCCACCTCCTCTACTCACTTGTCTATGCATTAATTCTGGTATTAAGCCTGGTATTTGATGCTAGTGATACTGCAGTGTTGTGTCTTTAATTGTCTTTGCCTCTGCTATCTGTATCTTTTATGTGCATTTCTATGTCTTTCCTTTCCCCAGTGTCACCATGCTGGTCACAGACACTTTCCATACTGTTCCTGCCCTCACCCAAATCAACAAGTGACCACCAGATAGTCCCAGATTTTCCCTCTTCTTCTCTCCCATCCCCTGTAACCAACAAAGTGAATTTCCTTCCCTGAATAAATTTTCCTTGACTTATTCCAATAGTAGGTTCACACAATATTTGTCCTTCTGTGATTGACTTATTTCACTCAGTATAATGTCTTCGAAATTCATCCATGTTGTGAGATGATTCATGTATTCTTCATTGTTCTTTAATGTTGCATAGTATTCCATTGTGTGAATGTACCATACTTTGGTTGTCCACTCATCTTTTGATGGGTATTTAGTTTGTTTCCATTTCTTTGCTATGGTGAATTATACTGCAATGAACATGGGTGTACATATATTTGTTTGTTTTCTGTCTCTCACCTCTTTAGTATATGTTCCTAGTAATAGAATTGCTGGATCAAATGGTATTTCTATTTTCAGTTTTTTAAGGAAATGCCATACCATTTTCCACAATGATTGTACCGTTTGGCAGTCCTACCAACAGTGTATGAAGGTCCCAAACTCTTCACAGCCTTGCCAGCATTTGTTATTCTCTGTCTTGTTGAACTTTGCTGTTATTGCTGGGGTGAGATGGTATATCATTGTTGTTTTGATTTGCATCTATCTAATAGCTAATAATCGTGAGCATTTACTCATGTGTTTGTTTGCTGCTTGTGTTTCTTCTTTAGTGAAGTGTCTGTTCATTTTCTTTGTCTATTTTTGAATTGTGCTGTTTGTCTTTTTGGTGTTGACATGTTGAAGTTTTCTATAAATTTTGGAGATGAACCCCTTGTCAGGTATGTCATTGCTGTTGTTGTTGTTATGTGCCATTGAGTCATCTCCCACTCATAGCGACCCCTCCTTGGGTTTCCAAGGCAATATCACTATGGAAGTAGATTTCCCACCCTTCCTTCCAAAGAGTGGTTGGTGGATTCTGGTTAGCAGTCAAGTCCTTAGGCACTATGCCATCAGAGCTCTAGATATGTCATAACCAATTTTTTTTTTTTTTCTGTAGGTTCTCTGTTTACTTTTTGTTGAAGTCTTTAGATGCACATAAGAATTTAATTTTTAAAAGATCCCAGTCACCTAATTTCTCATCTACTCCCTGTGCATTTTTGAGTTATGCTTTATAGTCTAATTATGCCATAATTTAGGGCCCCTAGATTTGTCCTTATTTTCTCTTTGATGAGCTTTATAATTTTAGGTATTACCTTTAAGTCTTTCACCCAAATTGAGTTCATTTTTATGTATAGGGTAAGATATGGATCTTGTTTCATTTTTCTACAAGTGGATATCCAATTTTGTTAGTACCATTTGTTAAAGAGCAATCTGTCCCCCATTTAATGGGTTTTGGTCCTTTGTCAAAGATCAGCTGTCCATAGATGGATAGGTCTATTTCTGACTTTTTGATTCTGTTCCATTGGTCTGTCTGTTATTACACCAATACCACAATGTTTTGACTACTACAGTTGTATGGTATGTTTTGAGGTCCAAAAATGTGAGGTCTACTATTTTAATTTTCTTATTCAGCAGTGCTTTGCTTTTCAAAGGTCTCTTTCCCTTCCATATGAAGTTGTTGTTGTTGTTATGTGCTGTCGAGTCAGATCCAACTCATTAGTGACCCTCCTTAGGTTTCCCAGGCAGTATCACTACAGAAGTAGATTGCCCCATCTTCCTTCCGAGGAGTGGCTGGTGAGTTTGAACCGCCAGCCTTCTGGTTAACAGCCAAGTGCCTTAGCCACTATGCTACCAGAGCTCATGATTGTTTTTTTCCATGTCCTTTAAAAAATTTGATGGGATCTGGATCAGGATTGCATTGAAATTGTAGATTGCTTTAGGTAGTATTAACATTTTCACAATATTCAGTCTTCCTATTCATGAACAAGGCATGTTCGTCCATTTATGTAGATTCCTTATAGTTTCTTATAGTAGTGTTTTGTAGTTTTCTTTTTGTATAAGTCTCTCGTGTCCCTTGTAACATTTATTCCAAGTATTTCATCTTTTTCAAATCCACCAGCCACTCCTTGGAAGGAAGATGGGGCAATCCACTTCCGTAGTGATACTGCCTCGGAAACCTAAGGAGGGGTCTCTATGAGTCGGGCCGACTCGATGGCAAATAACAACAACAACAACAACATAGTAAATAGTATTTTTTTCTTTATTTCCTTTTCAGGGGACTCTGTTGATGTAGAGGAATCCAACTGATTTTTGTATGTTGTTCTTGTATACTGCCACTTTCCTGAAACTTTCTCTTAGTTCTAGTAATTATTTTTCTGATTCATTTGGGTTTTCTATGTATAGGATCATGTCATCTGCAAATAGAGATAGCTTTACTTCTTTGCGAATTTGGATGCCTTTTATTTCTCCTTCTTGTTTTATTGCCCTGGATAGAACTTCCAGTAAAGTGTTGAATAGAAGTGGTGATAGAGGGCATCCTTGTCTGGCTCCCATTCTCAAGGTGCTTTGAGTCTTTTTCCATTAACAATAATGTTGGCAGTTGGTTTTGCATATATGCCATTTATTGTGTTGAGGATTTTCCCTTCTATCCCAATTTGCTGAGAATTTTTAACAGGAATGGGGGTTGGGTTTTGTAGAATGCCTTTTCTACATCTATTGATATGATCATATTATTCTCTTTTGTTTGTGTTAGGATTGCATTGTTTTTTTTCTCATGTTCAACTATCTTTTCATATGTTGTATGGATCCCATTTGGTCATGATGTATTATTTTTTTGATATGTTGGATTCTGTTGGCTAGGATTTTGTTGAAGATTTTGCTTCTATATTCATGATGGATATAGGTCTGTATTTTTCCTTTTTAGTAATGTCTTTCCCTGGTTTTAGTATTAGTGTTATGCTTGCTTTGTAGAATGAATTTGGGAGTATTCCCACTTTTTCTATGTTCTGGAATAATTTGAGTAGTATAGGCGTTAACTCTTCCCTGAATGCTTTGTAGAATTCTCCAGGGAAACCATATGGACCAAGACCTTTTTTGTGTGGGAAGATTTTTTATGACCTATTCAATTTCTTCTTTTGTTATAGATCTGTTCTCCACCTGAGATAGTTTAAGTAGGTCTTGTATTTCTAAAACTTTCCCATCTTCTAAGTTCTCAAATCTGTTGGAGTACAGTTCTTCATAATATTCTTTCTTTTTTCTTTTTTTTTATTTCAGTTGGTTCTGTTGTGATGTCACCATTTTCCTTTATTTTCATGTTATTTGCATCTTGTCTTTCTTTTCCTTTATTAAATTTGCCAGTAGTTTATTTTTGTTAATCTTTTCAAAGAGGTAGTTTCTTGTTTTGTTGATTTACTCTGTTGTTTTTATTTGTTCATTTGTTTTTATTTTCTCCTTTGTCTTTTTCTGCTCTGATCTTTATTATTTCCTTACTTCTGGTTACTGTAAGTTTCTTTTATTACTCTTTTACTATTTGTTGGAGTTGTTGAGTTAAAGTGTTGATTTTGATTCTTTCCTCTTTTTTGATGTGTGCATTTATTGCTATAACTTGACCTCTGAGTACTGCTTTTGCTGTGACCCATAGGTTTTGGTAAGTTGTATCTTCATTCTCATTTGTTTCCAGGAATTATTTGTTTGTTTATTTATTTATTTAACCTTTTATTTCTTCTATCACACAGTAGTTTTTGAGCAGTGTATTATTTGGTTTACACATATTTCATTTTTTTCCCCTTTGTTTTCCTATTATTGATTTCTAATTTTGTAACATTGTGATCTGAGAATATACTTTGCAGTATTTCAATGTTTTTGAATTTGTTGAGGCTTGTTTTGTTTCCTAACATATGTTCTATCCTGGAGGAAGAACCATGTGCACTGGAGAAGAATGTGTGTTGGTTGGGCAGAGTGCTCTGTATATGTCTATGAGGTCAAGTTGGTTGTTTGTGTTGTTGAGTCTTCTGTATCTGTGTTGATTTTTTGGTTTGTTTGTTTGCAGTTGTTCTGTCCCTCCTTGGAAGTGGTGTGTTAAAGTCTCTTACTACTATTGTAGAGTTGTCTATTTTTCTTTTCAATTTAGTTAATATTTGCTTTATGTATTTTGAAGCTTTTTCATTAAGTGCATAAATATTTATTATGGTAATGTCCTCTTGGTCCTAAATTGACCCTTTTAGAACCATATAGTGTCTTTTTTTCCCTTATGCTGCTTTTCACCTTGAAGCCTACTTTATCAGAAATTAATATTGACGGTTCTGCTTTTTCTTTTTTGATCTCCATTAACTTGGTATATTTTTTTCCACCCTTTAATTTTTAATTTATTTTTATTTTTGTTTCCAAGATGGGTCTCTAATAAGCAGCGTATCAATGGATCTTCTTTTCTTAACCAATCTGCTACTCTCTTTCTCTTGACTGGTGCATTTAGTCCATTCACATCGAGTGTAATTAGGGATACACACACACTCACTGCTGTTGAGTAGATTCCATCTCATAGTGACTCCTTCTTGGGTTTCTAAGGAAATATTTCTATGGAAGTAGATTGCCCAATCTTCCTTCCAAGGAGTGGCTGGTGGGTTTGATATGAATTTATTGCCATCATTCTGTTGTGTTTTTGGTGAATTCCTTGATCCTGCCTTTTTCTGTGCTGAGTTCATTTTGTTATCCACTGTTTTTCTCTTTTCTTCATTATTTTTAATTTTGTGCTTACTGTTGTTGTTGTTATGTGCCATCAAGTCAGACCTAGCTCATAACGACCCCTCCTTGGGTTTCTGAGGCAGTATCACTACGGAAGTAGATTGCTCCATCTTCCTTCCGAGGAGTGGCTGGTGGGTTTGAACCACCAGCCTCTGGTTAGCAGTCAAGTGCCTTAGTCACTATGCTACCAGAGCTAGGCCCTTATATTTTCCTTTTTTCTGAGTTTGCTTAGAAGGGTTGTTAATCATCTTTGTGGTTACCCTAAAGTAAATTCTCATCTTCCTAATTTGGAACAGTCTGTTCTATAATGACATAGTCCTGTCTTCTCCATTTGGAAGTTTTGTAATTAAATCTTTATTCACTCTATTTGCTTTGTTGCTGGTGTCATCAGAAGACTGATTCCTTTTTTTCTCTCTGTACATTTCTTATGAGCTTATTTTGAGTCTTTTTCTATTTTTTTTTTGTTGTTGTTGTTGATTTTGTTAATCTTTTCGAAGAGCTAGCTTCTTATTTTGTTGATTTTCTCTATCATTTTCTTTCTAGTTGGTGGTGTCAAGTATCTTGATTTTGATTAATTGTTCTCTTTTGTGAGTTTTCTATTTGAAGGACTCCCTTTAGCATTTCTTGTAGGGCTGGTCTGGTTTTCTTAAACTCCTTTAATATCTGTTTGTCTGAGAATGTCTTGATTTCCCCTCATATTTCAGGGACAGTTTGGCTGGTTATATGATTCTTGGTTGGAAGTTATTTTCCTTCAAGATTTTACAGATGCCATCTCACTTCGTGCCTGCATGGATTTTGCTCAGAAATCAGAATTCAGACTTATTGACTGTCCATTGTAGCTGCCATTTCACTTTTCCCAAGCTGCTCCCAAGATTCTTTCTTTGTCTTTGGATTTGGAAAGTTTGATTATGATGTCTTGGTGACTTTCTCTTGAGATCTATCTTTTATGGGGTTTGTTGAGTTTCTGTATGAGTATCTTTTCTTCCCTCATGATATGTGGGAAATTTTCTGTTAGCAAGTCTTCAACAGTTTACTCAGGGTATTTTTTTTTTCCCCTCTTGTACTGTTATTCCAATCAGGAATATGTTGTTTCTTTTCATGTCATTCCATATAACTCTTAGTTCCTCTGCTTTTCTTTTAAATCTTTGGTCCTATTTTTCTGCATACAGGCTGTCACCAATGGATTTGTCTTCTAGCTGGAAAATGCATTCTTCCACCAGTTCTAGTCTACTCTTTGTCCTTCCATCATCTTATCTATTTCCCTAATTTTAGTGTTTATCTTGTATATTTCTAGTTGCTGTTTTTGTATATGTTCTAATTGAGTGTTTATCTTCTTACTTTGTTCTTGAATAAATTTCCTGATTCTTCCAACTGTCTTCTCACTGTTTCTGTTTATGGTTTCCTTGAGCTTTTGGAGGGTCATATATAATTCTTTACTCTGGACTTTTGTTTCTGTTGTCTGTCCTGTTTTTGTTTGTTTGTTTGTTTGTTTGTTTCTGTGTTTGTTTGTTTGTTTGATTTGGGTTTTCTGTTGTTTCTTAGACATTTTGAAGTTGTTGTCTTTAATTGTCAGCTATGTATTGATTCGTTTCACCCTGATTCTATGTTATACTATATATGGCAGTGTGTAGCAGGTTTACTTCCTAGGTTATTAACTCTGCTTTACTGGGTTGCTCTCTAGCTCTCTCTGTGTTGGTGGGGATGCAGGTGCAGGTCGCTGTTGGTTGTGAATAGCTTTTGATGTTAGGATGAGCAGGTGTTGTTTATCATCTATAGTAGCTATGGTTGCCTAGTAGAGGTTTAATATGTATTTGCTGTTGCACAAGTCAGGGAGAAAAGGGAAAGGGAAGAAAAACAACAACAACAAAAAAAAAAATGCCAGAAGGGAATCCTGGGATAGAAAGCCCAAAAAGAGTTTTCTGCTTGGCATGAGGAAATTCAGTCAGCAATGTGGGCATGGGCAGAGCAGCTCAGGCCCTTTCAGCAGCCTCTGTTGAGTATGGTGCCCAGGTGTTTCAAATCTGGAAGTAGTCCCAAAAGGAAGAGTGTTTCTTCTTTCTGGGTGGACTGACAAACCACAAAAACCCAGTGTACTGATTAATCTGTTATTGTAAAAAGGTATGTGAAATGAATAAGTGTTGGTCTTACAAAATTCTATCATACAGTCCTCAGTGTCATTTCTTTCGCCAACTCCTTATTTTCCAACTACTGATACTTCCTCTTTGTTTCCAACTTTCATATTTCAATAACTAGTAATGATCAATACCTCTGCATGGCATGTTTCATCAATTTCATAATGCAGAGGTTGGTAAAACCTCCAGCTCCCCACCTCATTTTTGGCTTTAGTGTTTGGTGCATAAACTATAATAATGAAATCAATAACTGGTCTTTCTTGTAGGTATATGGACATTATCCTATTATTGACAACATTGTATTTCAATTTCCATTCAATTTTCCATTCCTGGCATAATAGAATATATGCTGATTCAAAATGACCAGTACCAGTACATTTCAATGCACCAACTCACCAGTGTCTAAGATATCGACCTTTATGCTTTTCATGTTATTTTTTGACAGCTTCCAATTTTACTACATTCATGTTTTGTACATTTCACTGTCTGAGTATGAAAGTTGTTTGCAACTCTTCCTTCCCATTCTTCATCAAATGATGGTCCCAAAATCTCTATTCCATTCATTCATTAAGGTAAACTCTATTTTGAGGCGGCAGCTCTTCCATAGTAACATTTTGAGTGCCTTCCAACTTGAGGGGCTCAACTTCTGGCACTGAACAATGTTTTACTTCTATTCATAAAGTTTTCCAGTAATTTATTTGACTATATTTCTCTTCTATTCATAAGGTTTTCAGTGACCAATTTTTTCAGAAGTGGATGACCACGTCCTTGTTCTTAGTTGGTCTTAGTCTGGAAGCTCCGCTGAAACCTGTGTTCCTTGGATGACCCTGCTGGTATTTGAAATGCTGGTAGAGTGCACAGTCTGGTATCACAGCAACATGTAAGCCATGAAAGTATGACAAATTGAAAGATGTGTCGTAGATAATATAATTCTGATAGGAGGCAATTATTTGCCCTTGTGAGTCAATTTTTTTTTTTTCCCCTAACAGTCCTTCTATGCTAATGATTGGGAAAATTTTGAAAGATAATTTAAAGAAAAAATGAGCATCCTCAAACATGAGTAGTAAATATCTGTCATTGTTATTTCCTTGCTGTACATTTTCCCTCTACCATCAACTCACTTCATGTTATAGTTTGAATATTGTGTGTTAAAAATATGTGTCATTATCCTGGACTTTATACCTGTAATTACGATTCTATTCGATAATACAGTATTCTATTGTTATGTTAATGAACCCATAAAACTGTAGGTGGATCCTAAATTTAATCACTTCTGAGTTTTAAAAAGACTGAAATAGTCTCATTTATATACACTGGGGAAGACAGATGCTGTCTGAGGATAGTCTATAAGCCAAGGAACAGAAGAACACCTGGGGCTACCAACAAGGAAGAGATTCACATATAGGAGACTCTGATTCTGATTACTAGCATCTAGAAGTGTATGAAAATAATTCTCTTTTTATTTATTTATTTATTTTTGTTTTAAAGCCACTCACTTATGGTATTTGTGTTATGTTAGCACTAAAAAGCAAAACCAATCCCACTACCATCGAGTGAGATCTGAATCATAATGATCCCTCCTTGGTTTTGTGAGGCAGTATCACTATGGAAGTAGATTGTCCAACCTTACTTCTGAGGAGTAGTTGTTGTGTTTGAACCTCCAGCCTTCTGGTTAGCAGTCAAACACCTTAGGCATTACACCATCAGAGCTCCCACAACAGCACTAGGTATCTAAAATACCTTATTCACAAAAGACTGTAATACTTTGACTGTTTTCCCTGTGGTATATACTAAAGGTGAATCCATAATAATTTTTTCTATAAAAATAATAAATACATGAGGCCCTTACCAGAGCTCAATTAATGTTATCATCATTTACATTTAGTGGAAACATCATTATGGCTGACTTCCATAAAACATAATGCATAAAACAATGCATAAAACAGAAATTATTGCTTGTCTTCTGAACTGCAAAACACTTTTCATATAAGGCACTTGATTATTAACTAGAAGGCTGGCAGTTCAAACCCACCAGCCAGTCCTCAGAAGGAAGGTTGGGCAATTTATTTCTGTAGTGATCCTGCCTTGGAAACCCAAAGAAGGTTTGCTATAAGACTGGTCCAACTCAATGGCACATAACAACAATAACAACAACAACAATATTTTATTTCACTTCCTTTTACAATAACTTATGTTGCATTTTTCCTTATCAATCGGTGGTGATTTACTTAAGAGCAAAGATTATTTCTCCTTCATCTTCATATCCTCTGATTCCAGACTTTATTGTTGTGTTGTTGTTTTTGTTAAGTGTTACCAAATCACTTTCAACTTATAGCAAATACACGTGATAGAGTAGAACTGCCCTATAAACATTACTCTAATGATGTAATGGATAAGGCATTTGGCTGCTAACCAGAAGGTAGGTGGTTCAAAGCCACCAGCTTCTCCATAGAAGGAAGATCTTCCTTAAAGATTTGATGCTTTAGAAACCCTCTAATGGTTGCTGTGATTTGGAATGGACTCCATGCCATTGGGTTTCCTTTATTTCTTTTTTTGGATTGAATGTTAATAAAAGCAGATCACCAGGACATTCTCCCACAGAGTGACTGAATGAGTTCAAATTACCAGCTTTTCAGTTAGTAGCCAAGCTCATAGCCATTGTGCCACCATGGCTCCTTTTATTTTCTTATCAATGTTTCTTATAACATTTTTAAAAGAAACAGTGAATAACACCAAATTAGAATTGAATAACCTGAATTATACATTTCAGAAAAAATACATTTTGAAAGGTTATATATACCTTTAAATAGTTTTCTACCAAGAATTTCATTATTTCTCCTTAAAAGGTAGATAGTTCAATGATGATTAAGTTTCTAAAGTGGCTTGATTTATTATAAAAATATTCATTCATAATCTTATATTGATAAAAAGGGGTATGTAAATGAGCATATCATTTTAAAAACTGTGAGAATTGATACATAATTTTAAACATTTAACTTATGTGTAATAGCCTCTGTAAAATCTAAAAACCCAAGCCATTTATACTATTTTCTAAGACATGGAAATAACCAATGCATTCTTTTTCACTAAATGTGGTTTTCCAGAACTGGAGATAGATATAGGCTTATTATTAACAGTAGGTTAACATTAAATAATTTTAATTATTTTTTAGAAATTCAATGTCTATTTTAGCTATCTGAAAATGTTACCAATTAGTAAAATCTAATTGTGAGTTCAAAACTCACTTCTATTGAGCATAATTTTTTTTCCAATTTTGTGATGTAAGAAACTTTAATTTGTTGCATTTAACAAAATAAAGGAAAATTTGTTAATAAAATGTAATTAAACTGAAATCACAGAAACATTTTTCTCTGCTATTTTATATAATGTAAAGTAATAGAATAGAACAAAACAGAACTAAACTATGGGCTATGGTTGCAGCAATATATCAACAGGTAACTGCCAGAAATTCAAGCCAGATTCAGAAGACCACATGGAATGAGAGACATCATTATCAATGTCAGATGGAATTTGCCTGAAAACAAAGAATACTAGAGAGCTGTTTACCTGTGTTTTATTGACTATGCAAAGGCATTTGACTGTGGGGATTGTAACAATCTATGGCTAATATTGTGAGGAATAAGAATTCTAGAATACTTCATTGTGCTCATCAAGAACCTGTACATAGAGTAAGGCAATTTTTGAATAGAATAAGGGTATACTGAATGGTTTAAAATCAGGAAAAGTGTGTGTCAGCATTGTATCCTTTTGCCATGCTTATTCAATCTACATACTGAGCAAATCATCCAAGAAGCTGGGCTATATGAAGAAGAATGCAACAACAGTACTGGAGGAAGACTTACTAACAGCCTGTGATACACAGGTGACATAACATTGCTTGTTGAATGTGGGAAAAATTGTAAACACTTACTGATGAAATCAGACTATAGCCTTCAGTTATAGATTGTACCTTAACATAATGAAAACAAAAATCCTTACAGGTGGACCAGCAAATAGCTTCAAGATAAATGGAGAAAAATTTGAAGTTGTCAAGGATTTCATTTTACTTGGATCCATAATCAACACCCATGGAAAAACAGTCAAGAAATAAAATGAATTGCATTGGCAAATTTGTTGTAACAGACCTCTTCAAGATGTTTAAGGGCAAAATACCACTTTGAAGACTGATGGTGTGCCTGACCCAAGCCATGGTATTTCCAATAGCCTCATATGCATGTGAAAGCTGGACAATGAATAAGGAAGACCAAAGAAGAACTGATGCATTGCATTACAATTGTGGTCTTGATGAACAATATTCTTCCTGGAAGAATGGTGAAGCAGTCTGCTACTGTAAAAATGTACAGCCTTGGAAACACAATAGGGGTAGCTATGAGTCAGAATCAAGGTGATGTCAGTGAGGTTTTTGTTTTTTCCTTCCGTTTTGTGTCCAGAAGAACAAACAAGTCTGTACTGGAAGAAGTACAGCTGGTATATTCCTTAGAAGCGAGAATGACCAGAATTCTTCTAAGATACTTTCACCATGTCAAAAGGGACCAATCACTGGAGAAGGATGATGTGCTTAGTAAAGTAAGAGATCAGTGAAAAAGGGAAAAACAATGAGATGGATTGACACAGTGGCTTTAACAACAGGCTCAAGCCTGACAAGGATTTTAAGAATGGTGCAAGACCAGGCAGTGTTTCTTTTTGTTGTAAATAGCATCTTATGAATTGATACTGACTAAGCAGTGCCTTACAACAATTACATGGCCACTGAATAAAGATCAGCAAAGCAAAGTCAGTCTCTAGAAGAAAACAAACATTTACATTTGAAATAAAGGGAGATTTGCATACATGCCTGGCAAAAAAAACCACTGATTAAAGCAAATTACATCTCCATTTTCTAAGCTGAGTTGCAGTCCAGAACAAAAAGAGAATAATCCACAGCAAAAAGGAAATCTCACAGAATGTCACATTTGGAGGAACATCTATACAAATATTACTTTTCTCAAAACTAACTTTGAAATCCCAAAACTATAAAACCTGATAAAAAATAATAGAGGAGTCTGAATATGAGATAGCAGAACTGAGACAAAAAGAGAATAAGTTAAAATGATGGATAGAAATAGGAAGTAGAAAGGTGAAAGACAATGTCTAAATGAAACGTAATACCATTTTTAAATATAATATATAAATTTATATATCTTATGTAATATAAAAATTTTCTAGATGTTTGGATTTCTTCAATTCAATGTAATTGAAATTTTAATTTTAAGATTTAAAATGAGGTGAGAGACTTGCTTCATTAGTAGAGAATACTTCCACTAAATATTTTATGTTTAAATTGTTGTTGTTGTTGTTGTTAAGTGCCATCGAGTCATTTCCGACTCATAGCAACCCCATGCACAGTAGAACGAAACACTGCCCGATCCCGCACCAGCCCCACAATTCCTGCTATACTTGAACCCATCGTCGCAGCCACCGTGTCAATCCATCTCGTTGAAGGCCTCCCCCTCTTTTGTCGACCCTCCACCCTACCAAGCATGACATCCTTCTCCAGGGCAAGTTCCGATGATTAATGGACGTTTGTGGCTTCAATTTGAGTGGT
>NW_006921660.1:10566411-10585069 GCF_000298275.1 Orycteropus afer afer | reverse complement strand
GTCTACAAGCTGGGCTGTTACCTGTGCACCAGGTGCATTTCGTTGGGTTTTAAACACCAGACGCTCAGCCTCAAAACTCATGTCTACATGTCACCACAGTAGGACAAACCAACAGACAAGGTTGTATTGTTGTTGGAGACCTCTCGTATCACCTCCACCTGGGTCCCTGTGGCTGACTGTACCTCTGTCTGGCTTCCTGGCTTTTAATCCCCTTTCTCCTGCTCTTCTGGCATGCTGCTTTGGGCATCCCTTAGTTGTCTCTCCTCACCTGTATCCCTGGAACTGACTTCTCTTCTCTCTGGGTTCCTGGCTTTTAATCCCCTTTCCCTGCTCTTCCCTGTTTAAATTTAAAAACTATAAATTACAATCTCCAGTGTTTTAAATGATAAATACAGTAAATAATGAAAGACAAAATTCAACAATCATCTGCACAAAATGGTGTTACACTTAGTGAATTATACACATAAGCATCTTCAATATCTCTCTCTCTTTCCCTCTTACCATCTTTCTACATACCTACCCTATCTACCTAACTATCTCTGTATTTAAAGAAAGAGGAAGCAAATATTGTATTTGTTCATTACAATAAAAAAGTCAAAGAAATGTTTATATATGGAAGGAAACTTTCTTTGTTGGTAGCCAAGGGTGGGAGTGGAAAAGAGGAAACACTGCAAAAATAAAATAAAAAGTTAAGAGAGAGAAAGAAAGAGTGAGAGAGAGTTATTACTGGAAAACACTTATAGAAAATAAGAGAATATAGAATAAAAATATGATTTCAAAATTGGCAGAATATGCTCACTGTCCTTGAGTCAGATCCAACTCATAGCTCCTTACATGTCTGAGGCAGTATCACTACAAAAGTAGATTGCCCAATCTTCCTTCCAAGGAGTGGCTGGTGGGTTTGAACCACCAGCCTTCTGGCTAGCAAAATTTGCTGATGTTTTGAGATGGGACATATCCTTGGAGATCATTGCATAGATAGATGCAAAATGACTTTTAAAAGGAAGGAATTTTGTAAACAAAGACAAGAAAACATCAAAAAATAAATGTTATATCACTGACATAATTTTTGGAACGTTTTATATTTATATTTTTAACTTCTTGTTGTGATTTGGGTGAAATTTTAAGAATCAGATATTATACACACTTTGTTTTCTGACACTGATTACAGTTCCCACAATGCAACCTCTCTCCTCCCATCCTTTCCCTACCTCCTCCCACCTATGCAGTCCAGACTCCCTTCATTTCTCAGTGTCTAAATGCTGCTCTTCTGAGGTCCTTTGATTGATTGTTCTAAGGAGTGCATCTCCCTGATGTAGCTGCTCTGCATGTAGGCCTATTGCTTGGCTGAAAGGTAGCTGGGGGAATGAGTCCAACTCCAGGTCCAAAGGATGACTAGGGGCCACAGTCTCCCAGGTTTCACTAGTCTCTGTCTGGGAGATAATCCCGATCATTTAAAGTGTTTTTATAAATTTTGTTCCACATTTTCCTCCCACTCTGTCCCAGGTCTCCAATTTTTATATTTTTCCAAGTGGTTGGCAGTGGTAGCCAGGCAACATATAGTTCTCCTGGTCTCAGGATCATATAGGCTGATTTTCTCATGGTCCATTAGTCCTTTGGACTATTTCCATGCATCTTTGATTGTCTTTGCTCTTCTTTGTTCTGGATGAGGAGGCACCAATAGTTGTATCTTGGATGGCTGCTCTTAAGCTTTTGAGACTCCAGTCACTATTCACCAAAGTTGGATGTAGAACAATATTTTTCTGTACTATGTCATGCCAATTGAGCTTCATATCCCCTGCAACCATGGTCCCAAGACCTAGGGCCTCTTTTTGTTGTGTCATTAGGTATTCTTGAGTTGTCTCTGACTCATAGTGACCCTGTGCTGAGCAGTACAAATCACTGTCCGATCCTGTGTTAGCCTCATTTTCCTTGCTATACCTGAGCTCATCGTTGCAGCGACTGTGACAATTGATCTCATTGAGGGCCTTCCCCTTCTTTGTTGACCTTCCACTTTACCAAGCATGATAACCTTTGCCAGGGAATGATTCCTTCTGACAGCATGACAAAAGTAAGTGAGACGTATTCTGGCCATTCTCGCTTCCAAACATTCTGTCTGGACTTCTTCTAGGACAGATTTGTTATTCCTTTTAGCACACCATGGCATTCTTAGCAATCTCCTCCAACACCATAACTCAAAAACATCAACTCTTCTTTGATCTTCCTTATTCACTGTCCAGCTCTCACATCTATAAGAGGTGATTGATAATACCATGGCTTAAGTTAGGCACATCTTAGTCTTCGAGGAAATATTTTTGCTCTTCAGCACTTGAGAGACCCCTTCCAGCAGATTTGTCCAATGCAACACATCATCTGATGTCCTGACTGCTGTTTCCATTGGTGTTGATTGTAAAGCCAAGTAATATGAAGTCTTGAACAACTTCAATCTTTTCTCCATCCACCAAGAAGCTGTTTATGGGACCAGTTGTGAAGACTTCTGTTTTCTTTATATTGAGATGTAATCCATGCTGCTGACTGTAATCTTTAATCATCATCAGTAAGTGCTTCAAGTCATCCTCACTTTCAGCAAGGAAAGTTGTGTCATCTGCATATCTCAGGTTGTTAATGAGTTTTCCTCCAATCCTGATGCCACATTCTTCTTCATATAATCCAGCTTCTCAGGTTATTTGCTCAGCATACAATTTGAATAAATACAGTGAAAGGGTACAAACTTGATGCACTCCCTTTTTGATTTTGAACCATGCAATATCCCCTTCTGTTCAAACAACAGCCTCCTGGTCTATGTACAGGTTCCTCATGAGCATAATCAAGCATTCTGGAATTCCCATTCTTCTCAATGTTTCCGCAATTTGTTATGATCCACACAGTTAAATGCTTTTGCATAGTCAACAAAACATAAGTAAACATCTTTTTGGTATTCTTTGCTTTCAGCTAAGATCCATCTGACATCAGCAATGATATCCCTTGTTCCACATCCTCTTCTGAATCCAGAGAACTTTCTGGAAGTTCTCTGTCAATATACTGCTACAACATTTTTTGAAGTATCTTCAGTAAGATTTTACTTGCATGTGGTATTAATTATATTGTTCAAAAATGTCCACATTCTGTGGGATCTCCTTTCTTTGGGATGGGTATAAATATGGATCTCTTCTAGTCAGTTGGCTAGGTAACTGTCTTCCATATCTATTGGCATAGCCAAGTGAGTGCCTCCAGTGGGGCATTCGTTTGTTGAAACATCTCAAAGGATATTCCATCAATTGCTGGAGCCTTGTTCTTTGCCAATTCCTTCAGTGCAGCTTCAACTTCTTCCTTCAGTACCTTCGGTTCTTGATCATATGCTACCTCTTGAAATAGATGGAGATCTACCAGTTATTTTGGTACAGTGACTCTGTATTCCTTCATCTTCTTTCGATGTTTCCCAAATCATTCAATATTTTGCCCATAGAATCTTTCAATATTGCAACTTGAGGCTTGATTTTTTTTCCTCAGTTCTTTCAGCTAGAGAGGTGCTGAGCGTGTTCTTCCCTTTTTGTTTTCTAACTTCAGGTCTTTGCACATTTCATTATATTAATTGGCTTGTCTGCTTGAGCTGCTCATTGAACTTTTTTGTTCAGTTCTTTTACCTTGTAATTTCTTCCTAGACATTTTACATTTTCCAAAATATTTACTAATATAAACAAGAATTCCTTTATATTCACAGTTAAAATGTTCTTGATAAAATTTCATAAAAATGAAATATCTTTGATTATCTCTAGTTACGGATTGAATACATATATACATAAATAATATGCATATATATTGCTATGGATTGAATTTTGTCCTCCCAAAATAGGTGTCATATGTTTATAGGTTTGTAGATTATATCCTGCCTCATTAACATAAATGCCTCTAGAGGTAAATCATTAACATCATAGAAGTTAGGATTTGTAACACATAAAATAATTAGTTAGTTACATCAAATCATAATATGGAGGATAACAATCTAGCCAAGTTGACACCTATTTTGGGAAGATGCAATTCAATTCATAGCAATGTTAATGATATTATTTATGTATGTGTATATATATATATATATATATATATATATATATATTCAATCCATAACTATATATAGATAGTCCTAGATATTTCATTTTTATGAAATTATGTCAAGAACATTTTAACTGTGAATATAAAGGAATTCCTGTTTATACTAGTTTAATCTTCATCAGTAAGTGCTCCAAGTCATCTTCACTTTCAGCAAGCAAAATTGTGTCATCTGCATATCTCAGGTTGTTAAAGAATCTGCCTCCATTTCTCATGCCACATTCTTCTTCATATAATATGGAGTCTACGTTTATTTGCTCAGCATACAGATTGAATGAGTATGGTGAAACAAAGCAACCCTGGAAGACTCCCTTTCTGGTTTTAAACCATCCAATATCTCCTTGTTCTATTGTAACAACAGCCTCCTGGTCTATGTACAGGTTCTTCATAAATACAAGCAACTGTCTTGGAATTCCCATTCTTCTCAGGGTTATCCATAATTTGTTATAATCCACACAGTCGAATGCTTTTGCATAGTAAATGAAAACAAGTAAATATCTTTCTGGTATTCTTTGCTTTCAGCCAAGATCTATATGACATCAGCAATGATATCTCTCATTCCATGTCCACTTCTGGACCCACCTTACATTTCTGAATGTTGCCTGTCAATATATTGCTGCAACTGTTTTTGAATAATCTTCAGCAAAATTTTACTTGCATGTGATATTAATAATATTGTTCAATAATTTCCACATTGTGTGGGATCAACTTTCTTTGCAATGATACAAATATGTATCTCCTCCATATAGTTGGCCAAGTTTCTTGGCATAAATGATTAGGTACCTCCAGTGCAGCATCTGTTTGTTGAAGCCCCTCAGTGGCCATACCATCAATTCCTGGAGCCTTGGTTTTCACCAATTCCTTCAGCACAACTTGGACTTCTTCCTTCAGTACCATCAGTTCATGCACTACCTCCTGAAATGGATAAACATGGACCAATTCTTTTTGGTACAGTGACTCTGTATTCCTTCCATTTTCTTTGGATGTTTCTTGCATTATTCAATATTTTGCCAATAGAATCTTTCAATATTGCAACTCAAGGCTTGTATTTTTTCTTCAGTTTGAGAAATGCTGAACATGTTCCCTTTTGGTTTTCTAATTCCACTACTTTGCACATTATTATTATTATTATTATTATTATTATCATAGCAATTGACTTTTTCTTCTTGAGCTACTCTTTGGAATCCTCTGTTCAGCTCTTTTGTTTTGTCATTTCTTCCATTTTCTTTAGCTACTCTTCATTCAAGAGCAAGTGTCATAGCCTCTTCTGACATCTATTTTGGTCTGTCTTTCTTTATGGTCTTTTTAATGATCTTTTGCTTTCTTCATGGATTATGTTCTTGATGTCATCTCACAATTCATCTGGTTTGAAGTCTCTGGTGTTCATTGTGTCAAATCTGATTTTTAGATAGTGTCTAAATTCAGGAGGGATATAATCAATGTCACATTTTGGCTCTTGTGCATTTGTTTTCATTGTCCTCAGCTTCAACTTGAACTTGCATACTAACAGTTGATGGTCTGTTCCACAGTCAGCTCCTGACCTTCTTTTTCCTTCTGCATCACATCTTTCCACAGATGCAGTCAATGATTCCTGTGTATTCCATCTGTTGAAGTCCACTTATATAGCTGCTGTTTATATGTTGTTGACAAGAGGTATTTGCAATGAATAAGTTGTTGGGCTTGCAAAATTCTATCATGTTATCTCCAGTGCCATTTCTATTCCCAAGGCCATGTTGTCTAACAACTGATGATTCTTTGTTTCCAACTTTTGCATTGCAATCACCAATAATAATTAACATATCTTGCTTGCATGTTCTGTCGATTTCAGATTGCATGAGTTGGTCAAAATCTGTAATTTCCTTGTCTTTGGCTTTGGTGATGGGGGTGTAAATTTCAATGATAGTAACATTAACAGGTCTTCCTTATTGGCATATGGATATTATCCTATCATTGACAACATGGTAGTTCAGGATAGATCTTGAAACATTCTTTGTGATGATTAATGTCAAACCATTTCTCTTCAATTTGTCATTCCTGGCATAGTAGATCATATGATTATCTGATTCATAATGGCCAAAACCAGTCCATTTCAGCTCACTAATGCCTAGGATCTCTATCTCTATGCATTCCATTTCACTTTTTACAACTTACAATTTTCCTTCATATATTCCATTTTCCTCCATTATGAAGGATTGTAGCTATTTTTTTCACATTTTGTGTCATGCCATGTCAGCAAATGGAGGTCCTGAAAACTTTACTCCATTCATGTCATTAAGGTCAACTCTATTTTGAGAAGGAAGCTCTTCCATAATCATATTTTGTGTGTCTTCCATGCTTGCAGAACTATATTGGACAAAGTTTCAGGGTTATTCATAAAGTTTTACAGTATTATATCAGACAGTGAGTGTTTCACTGCTATTCATATGGTTTTCACTGGCCAATTCTTTGAGAAGTAGATGGCCCCTTCCTTCTTCCAAGTGGGTCTTAGTCTGGAAACTCCACTGAAACCTGTCCACCATGGGTGACCTTGCTGGTATCTGAAATATCAGTGACATAGCCTCCCTCCTGCCTCATCACAACACATGAGCCACCACATTAGAACAAATTGACTGGAAGTGGTGATTCAGCATGATAGTATGATACAAAGTCAAATGACAAACATTATTTGTAGTTCTATGCACTAACAAGGGAGCTCTGGTAGCATAGTGGCTAAAACACTTGACTGCTAACCAGAAGGCTGGCGGTTCAAACCCACCAGCCACTCCTCAGAAGGAAGGTTGGGCAATCCTACTTCTGTAGTGATATTGCCTTGGAAACCCAAGGAGGGGTCGCTATGAGTCGGGGCTGACTCGACGGCACATAACAACAACATGCACTAACAAAGATCAATTTGAAAATTAAATGAAGTAACAATTCCATATACAGTAGCAGAACAGACAATAAAACAGTGAGAAATATTTTTAAGTAAAAGAATTTTAGTCTGAAACATGAAAATGTTATTTGAAGAAACCAAAGCATATCTAAATAAATGAAGGTATATCCCAAATATTCACTTAGAACATTTAATATGAGGATGACCATTTTCCAAAAATTGATATGTATAGGCTCTACAATTATTATTAAAATTTATTTTCTTATTCCAAACAAAACCACTGCCATTCAGTTGATTCCTACTCATATCGACCCTATAGGACAGGGTAGAAATGCCCCATAGTGTTTACAAGACTATGATATTTATGAAATTAGGCCAGTGCATCTTTCTTCCACACAGCTTCTGGTAGTTAGAACTGATAATTTACAGGTAAACATTTAATCATTGTGTGTCAACAGGGCTCCTAAATTGTGACAACTGCTCATGATGAATATTTAGAAAATTAAAATAACCAGAGTAGTCAAAAATTTAAAGAAAAGCTTTGGAGAACACATTTCCTGATTTCAAAATAATCAAGACAGTGTGGTACAGGCATAAGCATAGAAACAAACATCATTAGAAGTTAATTAAATTCTTGCAATACATATATATAGAAATAAATATATTTATCTATCAGTTATTTTTGACAAAAGTGCCATGGGATATCAATGGGGTGAGGATGATCTTTTCAACAAATTGTAATGAGAAAAAAAGTATCCATTCAAAAAGTTATTTTTGATCTTTATTTCATGAGTATACATATGAGCTCTGTTTGTGTAATTGGTAAGACATTTGGCTGCTAACCAGAAAGTGAGTGGTCCAAACCCACCAGCTGCTCTGAGAGAGGAAGATAAAACAATCTACTTCCAAAGAGATTTATAGCCTTGGTAACCCAACGGAGGTTTGGCAGTTGCTATGAATTGGAACCAACTCAATGTGCATGTGTGTGTGTGTGTGTGTGTGTGTATTTCTGGATATAGATATATACATACACACCCATACACAAACACCACTCTCTCTCTCTCTCTCTCTCTCCCTCTCTCTCTGTCTCTTTCTCACACACACACACACACACACACACACACAACCTCAAAACCAAACTTGCCACTATTGGATCAATTTTAACTCATAGTAATTCCCATCTGGATTCCAAGGCTGTAAAACTTTAGGGAAGCAGACTGCCCCAGCTCTCGTCTTTTTTCCATGAAGTAGATGATGGCTTCAAACCACTGCCCTTTTGATTAGCAGGTAATGCCTTAATCACTACACTACTATATGTGTATATACATATATGCATATATACACCTACAAAATGATTCCAAAGAATGTAATTAATACTGGTTTAAAGTAAGGAAAAAAAATGTACTGTAGTGTATTAATAAAACAAAAGGCAAAAGATTTATGATCAGCTCAAGATGTAAAAAGCGTTTTAGAAATTACTAATTTATAATAAAAATTCATAACAAAAATAAATTGATCACAAAATTGATGTCAGAGATCTTTCCAGAAACAGAAGCAGTGAAAGGGAGATAAATAAAAAGAGAAATAGCTTAAAGAAATAGCTCATGTGATTGTGAGGGATTGACAAGACCAGAATTTGTAGAAAGAGCAAAGAGTAAGAGTTTTGACAAAATGTCTATTTATAATATTGAGTCAGAATGCAACCTAGGGAAATTCCCTCATGCTTCTAAGGTCTTAAACTTATCAGATGAGACACATGTTCATTATGGAAAGTGATCTACTTTACTAAGAGGCAAAGGATTTGATCACATGCAACTACTTCATGCAGAATTTTACCAAAAAATTGGGTGCTATGTTCTGGCCAAGATGACAAATAAAATTGACCATGATATTAAGACAATCTAAATTTAAAAACTAAAAATAAATGCAAAATTATTGTGCTTTAAAAGACACAAATATGAAAAGAAAAAAAATGAAAAAGAGAAAGATACACCAATGAGTGGAAGACAATATTTGCAAACCTTATATTGTATTTATAATTTATATTAAAAAAATTCAACTCAATAATAGTAATAACAAATAGTAATAACACTTTTTTTAAATGGGCAAAAGATTTCAGTAGACATATTACCACTGAATACATATGAATGGACAGTAAGCACATGAAAAGAAGTTCAACACCATTATTCAGTACGGAAATGGAATTTTAAACCACAATGAAACACTTCACATTCACTAAAATAATTATGGTAAAAATGTCAGCTAGAAACAGATCCCCAAGTCTCCCTCCCCCCCCGCCCCAGGGCACTGCTAGGGTTTGAACTGCTATCCTTCTGAGTTAGTAGTTGAATACTAAATGTTTGGGCCACCCAAAGACCTCATTCATCATATAATCTGGAAATTCCAGTAGTAAGTGTCTATCCAGGAGAAATAAAATAAATATATATATGTGTCCTTACTAAGACTTTGGAGTTCTGGTGGTGTATTGCCTAAGGCACTTGACTGCTAACCAGACAACTGGTTGTTCAAACCCACTAGCCACTCCTTAGAAGAAAGACTGGGCAATCTACTTCCGTAGTGATAACTCCTCGGAAACCTAAGGAGGGGTCACAATGAGTCAGATCCAACTCAACAGCAGTGAGTTTGGTTTGGGTTTTACTAAGACTTATACACAAATGTTCATAGCAACATTATTTATAATAGTCAAAACTGGAAAACACTCAAGTGTCCATGACATTGTGAATAGATAGATAAGCAAAATATGGTATAATCATAAAATGAAATACTATTCAGCAATGAAAATAACAATCTACTGATGATACATGATACAACCTAGAATAACCAAAAAAAATATATGTTATGTGAAATATCCATATCCATTGCCATCAAGTTGATTTTGATGCATAACAACCCTATAAGCCAGGAAAAAAGATTTCATATTGTATTACTCTAATCCCCTCTTTGGGTTTCTGAGGCAGTATCTCTATGGAAGTAGATTGCCCAATCTTCCTTCCACAGAGTGGCTAGTGGGTTTAAACCACCAGCCTTTTGGTTAGCAGTCTAGTGCTTAGGCACTATGCCATCAGAACTCCCATAAATTATTTAGAAAAGGCAAATGCTTAGAGAGAGTAAGTGGGTAAGAATTTACTAACACTGGAGTGTGGGGGATGGGGATTGGCCAAAAATTGGCAAGAAGGATGATTTTGAGGTGTAGGAAATCAGATTGTGATGATAACCACATAACTCTGTAAAGTTTTTACAATTCACTGAACTATACACTAAAATAGCTAAATTTATCCTGTATACACTATGTCTCAATTAAGTTTTAAAAATATCATGAAATATATTTCTAAATTAAAACACTAAACTTTAAAATATCGTCTGAAAGACGTAATACAAAAATCATAGTATTGAAAATAAAGCTTAATTGATTATGAGTTAGAGCTCTGTGGTGTAGTGCCTAAGGCATTTTACTGCTAACCAGAAGGCTGGATGTTCAAACCCACCAGCCACTCCTCGGCAGGAAGACTGGGCAATCTACTTCCAGAGAGATACCTCCTTGGAAACCCAAGGAGGGGTCACTATAAGTTGAATTGACTCAACTACAGTGATATTTTTTTTTTCTTTTACTATGGAGATAAATTTAACCACTTGACAGTAAGGAATATGCTCATATAGCAACTGAGTTAGGCTTTAGAATGTCTCTGAGCAGGAAGTCATTATTGGAGATAGTTTGAAGACTCCCAGAGAAAAAAGAGACAGTGTTGTATTCTTCACAAGATGGTTGGGTGAAACAATAATACTGGTTTAGTGAAGTGTCTTGGTAGATGAGCAGGGTTCAGGCTTTTACAATCCTATGCACCTGCTCATGGTGAAAGAAGAGTGAAGTCAGTTATGTGCTCTCTTCCTGAGGCAATTTGCTGTACTCTAATGCAAAATACAGGTCTGCTTAGGTATGCAACAAAAATAAGGAAAAAAGAAAAAATAAAACACATACATTTTATATATCACCATAATTATAAGTTCCAGAAAACAACAATAAATTGGAGGAGGAAATTAAAACGACAGCTGAGATCAAAACACATTTAAGAGTAATGAAAAAATACTGGACTTAAAGTAAAGGAAACTGACTTCTAGTCTTAGTTTTTCCAATAATCAGTTTTAGAAATCACATAAATTATCTTTTCTTCAACAATAGAATAATAAATATTTTCTAATGTCATATAATCTATTATATTCTAAATTTGAAAGATTTAATTGATAAACCTGAGTGAATCAGGAGCTCTGGTGCTATAATGCCTAAGGCATTTGACTACTAACCAGAAGGCCAAAGGTTCAAAACCATAGGCCACTTCTTGGAAGAAAGGTTGGACAACCTATTTCTGTAGTAATACCACTTCAGAAACCCAAGAATGCATTGCTATGAGTTGGATCTCACTTGACGGCAGTGTATTGTATTTTCCTTGTGAATGAATTAACTGAATTGCATATGAGTGTTCTGGAAGTCTTAAGTATGAAAACAAAGATTATGGAGAAAAAGTCTGTCAAAAGTATGGGTTGTTTCCTTATAGATTTAATAGAAATATTGATCATTTATTACTCTTACTTAATTATGGCAGCTATTATATAGAAATTTTGACCCCATTTTGTTTGAGTGAATTATGTAAAGTCTTATATTAATTTTGAAAATTGTAAACTAGGTTTACCTTTCTGAGATGCTGTTTCATATCTTGTTTCTTATTTTTCTGATTTGATAGCTCTCTCTCTCTCTCTCTCTCTCTCTCTCTCTCTATATATATATATATATTTTTTTTTTTTTTCGGGTGGGGAGGTTTAATAACATTTTGGTCCCAAAGAATTGGATGATATTTACATTTGCTGTATACCTCCAAACCATTTTTTTAAAATAATTTATTTGCTATGTAATAAAGTTTATTAAATTATTATTTTTTTAAATAACCTGATGATTACACCAGATAAACATCTTTGGCAACTGAAAAGTGGAAGAAAGAAAGACACTTGACTCTTTTAGACATAATAACCTTCCTTGTATTTTTGGTGATTCATTTCAATCCACTTTAAAGCAAGCCCTATAGTGAACAAAAGGGAAATGATATTCCTTCACATGTAGTAATAAAATCATTTATGCCAAGGAAACCAAACTCTTGATTTTAGGGCAGCAAGATATGTTTGCACAATTAAGAAAACACAGTTAGAAACCAAGGAAACAGCACTTGCAAGCTCCAAGTGCTGTTTTTTCGTTTTATTAGGAATTGTAATGTGCCCAGGGTCCATGTGTATAATGGAGCATTAATGAGGAGCTGATTGTGACTCTTTGAACGAGTGCCCAAAACCTGCCTACCTGAAATAAAATAGCAAAAGTAACACTATACAGCATGCTAAAATTGAAATGGTAATAAAAGTACTTAACTATAAGCAGAAAAGATATTCATTACTCTCTATTATTTCACTGTAATAACATGACCTAAATACAACATTACATATCCATTACTATTTTTGTTCCCTCATAAAGAATGTACTCTATACTTGGAAGAACGTGTACCAGAAAATATATACTCTGAGGTATTCTTCATCCTATTAAAAATAATCTCTTAATTTTCTACTGTTAGGAAGAAAATTGGAATTTAGCAAAGAGAAATTTGAGAATAGTTTCTACCTTTATCAAAGTTTCTTTAGAGAAACTGTCTTTAAAAAAAAGAAAGAAAGAAAGAAACCCAGATTTAAAAAAAAAAAAAAAGAGGACATAACTTTTAGTTAATCTCTCTCCTGACTTGTGTGTCTGGGTATTATAAGGTATAGATAGTAACACTTCACTCTATATTAGTCTTTATATGAAGAATAAGAATGGAGTCCTACAAGTACTACATTCCCTCAAATGATCTTATAAGCCAAGGTTTGAGCCAAATATATGGCATTTTTAACCACTGAACATGAAATTATTTATTGGTAATATATTTGTAAATACCTGCATTCATTATCTATACATGTATATAGTGATAAATAGTTTTAAACTCACAAATCCTAAAAAAAAAAAAAAAAAAATCAAACACACTGCCGTGGAGTCAGTCCCGACTCATAGCAATGCCTCTTTGGGTTTCCAGACAGTATCTCTATGGAAGTAGATTGCCCATTCTTCCTTTCAAGGATTGGCTCGTGGGTTTGAACCACCAGACTTCTGTCTAGCAGTCAAATACCTTAGGCACTACACCACCTAGGTTCATAAAAATAATATATTGGATGATACATAGTCAAGCATTGTTCCAAAGTCTTAGTAATGATGCATGGATCAAGATAGAACTGATTCATGATCTTAGAACTTGCAAGTTACTAATGATGACATTCAACAAAAAAACATTGAAATGTCATTATTATTGCTTAAAGCATAGGATTCTGTGATAATATAAATAGAGAATCATAACATATTTAGAGGAGCATAGAAAAGACTTCTTTGAAGAAGCAGTATGTTTGGAGTGAGACATAGAATTTTTCAAGGCAGATAGTAACATGGATGAAGATTTTAAGAAACAAAATATATACCAAATTAGAATAACCTGAAGAAGCTCAATATGTTTGTATTATAAAAGGTAAATGTCAACAGAAATGTTGGAAAAAGGGCCTCTGAAACCATCTCTTTCATAAAATGAATGAGAAAACTGGAAAAATTTGCCAAAATCACATTTCAAAACTATGAAAATTAACCAAAGGCTTGCAATTATATAGAGTGTATATTCAAGAAAAAGAGAAGAATGTTTGTAAGAATAGCAAGCTTTCTGACAGTCTTAGTTCTCTAGTGATGCTATAACAGAAATGTCACAAATGGATGGCTTCAACAAACAGAAATTTATTCTCTTACAGTCCAGGAGGCCAGAAGTATGAATTCACAATGCCAGATCTATAGGAAGATAAGGCTAGAAGTACAAGTTCAGAGTGCTGACTTTAGGGGCTGGATGGAGATGCCTTGACTTTGGACTTCAGCTCTGCTTTCCAGGCCCCCTGGAGCAAGCTGGAGACTTCTCCTCATTCATGTAGCTGTTGGCTGCTGAAGCTAGATCGACAGGTTAAATGGAGCAATCTCAAGATTGGCAGGCAACACAGCAGGCTACTGGTTCAAGTCTAGGAACTAGAAATGATGAAACACAAACTAAATGCAGGATCATATCCATTTACACTGGAAGTAAGCCACACCACAAAGGCAACTCTCCTTCAAATGATAAATTGCTCACAGCAGATTCTTCTTGGAGGAGATTATACCATGTCCAATCTCATCATTCAGAATAACTACATCCATGAGCCAAGCCTTTCAAAATCACATCCCAGCCAAGTTGACACACATCCTTAGCTACCACAAAAATAAGTCAATCAAAGAAGGACGAATATTGTATTACTCTACCTAATCAATGAAAGATTTATATATGGAAGAAAATATCTTTTGTTGGTTACCAGGGGTGGTAGAGGAAGGGAGGTAACCCTGCTAGATAGGTAAAGACAAGTATTAACTTGTATGAAGGGAAGGGAAACGTGTCAAATGTGAGTGATCAACACTGTGGCATTGAGGAAGAGGAAGACACAGAGAGGTGCATAGGAGATACACACAACAAACATGAATACTTTTGCACATTAAATACTGTGTTGTCAGTGATGGCAAACACTGATCTATGGGTGAATAGATGAGTGGACAGGCTGAATGGTTAGGTATGTCTTTCCGGGGAGCAGTGTGCCCAAGACCATGCATAGGGTTGCAGATATGTTTCTACAAGTGTACTGGTATGTTCTGTAAGAATCCCTAGGTATATAGTAGAGCTGACAAAGGATAAGGTTGTAGTCAATTCTTGGCCAGAGCCAGCTACTTGGAGGGAACAAGTAATTAGACCTGTGACCTTGGTACCATGGTCTCAGGGGACATTGAGCTCAACTGGCATAACATAATACACAAAAACACTGTTCCAATATCCTACTTTGGTTACTGGTGACTGGGATCTTAAAAGCTTGCAAGTAGCCATCTACATGCAACAATGGATCTCTACTCATCCAGAGCAAAGAAGAATGAAGAAAACCAAGAACATGGAAACAATTAATCCAAGTGACTGATACACCATGCAGTCCTCAGAATATATGAGTATGAGACCAGAAGAACTAGATGGTCCCCAGATATCATTGTCAATTCCTTGAGGGGGATCTCTGTAGGAGATCCTAGATAGAGTGGGAGAACAATGTGGAACAAAACTCAACATTATAAAAAAAAAAAAAAAAAAAAAAAGAGGAGGGGACCAGGTTTGCTGGTCTGATAGAGCCTGGTGGAACTCCTGATCTATAGCCCCTACCTGTCCTTCAGGTCTGGAATTGAACCCACTCCTGTGGCTTCCAGCCAAAAAAAAGACAGGCATATGAGCTGAACATTTGCAATAGGTAGATATACTTCTTGGAGGGATCAATCATGGGAGAATAGAAGGGCTGTTTATGCAGTGAAGACACTAGGAGCACAAGAGTGTATGGGAGGGTAGGACACAGGGAAGATATAACTATAGGGAGGAAGTGGGAAGAGAGTTGTCACATTGTGGGAAATTTCAGTCAGTGTTATGAGGCAAAGTGTATGTGAACTGCTGTATGAAAAATCAATTTCCTCTATAAACTTCTACCTAAATCACAATTAAAAAAAAAAAAAAATTAAAAACAATATGGATGGAATACACACCCAGATTCACTGTACCAAAAAGAATTGTTTGACAGTCTAACATTTCAAGAGGTAGCATATGATCAAGAACCAATGGTAATGAAGGAAGAAGTCCAAGCTGAATTGAAGGAATTAGCAAAAGAAAAAACAAGACTCCAGGAATTGATGGAATACTTATTGAGATCTTTCAACAAATAGATGCAGCACTAGAGCCACTTACTCCATTATGCCTAGAAATTTGGGAGACAACTATCTGGCCAACTGATTGGAGGAAATTGATATTTGTGATCCAACAGAATGTGGAAATGATTGAAAAATATTACTAATATCACACCAAGTAAAATTTTGCTGAAGAGAACTAAAAAAAAATAAAATAAAATAAAATAGTTATAGCAGTATATTGACAGGGAACTTCCAGAAATGTAAACTACATTCAGAAGATGTGGAATGAGAGATATCATTGCTGATGTCAGATGGATCTTAGCTGAAAGCAAAGAATACCAGATAGATACCTACCTGTGTTTTATTGACTTTGCAAAGGCAATCTACTGTGTGAATCATAATATATTATGGATAACATTTCAAAAAATGGGAATTACAGAAGACTTCACTGTTCTCATGAGGAACCTGTACATAGATCAAGATGATACTTCTTGGTTTCAAAATAGGAAGGGTGTATGTCAGGTTGTATCCCTTCACCACACTTATCTAATCTGTATGCTGAGAAAATAAATAACCTGAAAAGCTGAGGCATATTAAGAAGATTGTGGCATCAGGATTGGAGAAAGAACAATTAACAGTCTGTGATATGCACATGACAAAATCTCGTATGTTGAAAGTGTAACACGCAACTTGAAGTGCAACTTGAAGCACTTACTGGTGAAGATCAAAATCCTCACCAATGATTTCACTTTCCCCATGTCCTCTTCTTAATCCAGCTTGAATTTCTGATAGTTCCTTGTTGATGTACTGCTGCAATGTTTTTTTTTTTTTTTTTAATTATATTAAATAATTTTTTTTTTGTGCATGATAGTAATAATATTGTTTGATATTGTCCACTTTCAGTTGGATTACCTGCATACAGTCTGCAGTACAGATTAGCCTAAACATAAAGAAAATGAAAATCCACACAACTCAACCAATAAGTGACATCATGATTAACAGAAAAGATCAAATTTATCAGAAATTTCCTTTGACTTATATCCACAGTCAACACCCACAGAAGCAGAAATCAAAAAAACAGACATCGTTTTGTACTGGACAAATCTACTGCAAAAGATGTCTTTAAAGTGTCAGGAAACAAAGATGTCACTTTGAAGACTAAAGTGCTCCTAACCCAAGCTAGAGTTTTTTCAAAAGTCTCATATCCATGTGTTAGTTGGACAATGAATAAGCTTGACTGAAGAAGAGTTGATGTCTTTGAATTGTGATGTTGCAAAGAATACTGAAAATTCCCTGCACTACCAGAAGAACATACAAATCTGTGCTGGAAGAAATACAGCTAAAATGCTCATTGGAAGCAAGAATGGCCAGATTTTGTCTTATCCACTTTGGTCATGTTGTCAGAAAAACTATTCCTTGGAGAATGATATCATGCTTAGTAAAGTAGAGGGAAGATCCTCAAGAAGATGGACAGACACAGTGGTTGCAGTGATGGGCTCAATCATAGCAAGGATTGTGAGCATGGTGCTAGACAAGGTGGTGTTTCATTCTCTTGTACATTGTGTCACTATGAGTTGGAGCCTACTCAGTGGAACTTAACACAACACCAACTCAAAATGGATTTCAGAGTTAAATGTAATATGAAAAAGCAAACAACCACTGAAAGATAATGTAGGAGAAAATACAGGTGAAGCAACATAAATAAACACAAATCACAAAAGAAACATTTGATTAGTAGGACTTCCTTAAAATTAAAAAAAAAAAAGTTATGTTATATCAGACTCTGTTAACAGACTGCAAACATAAGTCAGAGATCAGGAGAAAATATTTGCAAATCCTATTCTCATAAAGGAATGTGTCAAAAACATAAAAAGAACACTCAAAACCAAAAAGAGAGAGCAAGAGCACATCAACAACCCAATTATAAAATAGGCAAGAGATCTGAACAGATGTACAGATGGCAAATAAGAATATGATAAGTTTCTCACAGGAGCTCTGGTAGCCTAGTGCCTAAGGCACTTGACTGCTAACCAGGAGGCTGGTGGTTCAAACCAACTAGCCACTCCTTGAAAGGAAGGTTGGGCAATCTACTTCTGTAGTGATACCAACTCAGAAACCCAAAGAAGGCTTGCTATAAGTCAAGTCTGAATGGACGACAAAAAGCAACAAAGACATATGAATTCAAGGTAATTTCAACTTAGTACAAGATACCAATGCACACCTATTAGAATGGCGAAAATCAAAAACACAAACAACAACAAAAGTTGGTTATGTGGAGAAAGAGGAATTTACACATTGCTTGTAGAAAGGCAAACTGGTAGATTAACTTTGGAAGACAGTCTGGAAGTGTTTTATAAAACTAAACTTAAGGTGACCATGTTGTTGTTGTTAAGTGCCATCAAGTCAGTTCAAACTCATAGTGACCCTATGTATTATAGAATAAAACACTGTCTGATCTTGTGCCATACCAAAAATACTGCAATGCTTATTTTCATTGCTGTAGCCAGTGTGTCAATCCATCTAGTTGAGGGTCTTCCTCTTTTTCACTGTCCCTCTACTTTGCCAAGCATTGTGTCCTTCTCCAGGGAGTGATACCTATTGATAACATGTTTAAAGTACATGAGATGAAGTTTGACAATACTCATGTCTAAGAAGCATTCTAGTTGCATATTTTCAGATAGATTTGTTTATTCTTCTGTTGTTGTTGTTGTTGTTATTGTTATGTGCCTTCAGGTCGGACCCGACTCATAGCGACCCCTCCTTGGGTTTCTGAGGCAGTATCACTACAGAAGTAGATTGCCCCATCTTCCTTCCAAGGAGTGGCT
>NW_006921660.1:10540432-10562925 GCF_000298275.1 Orycteropus afer afer | reverse complement strand
ACGCCTGTGCTTACCTTGCTCCCGAAGACCTGGCTGAACACTCTTCTCTTTGGCTTCCTGGGTTCCACCCCCTTCCTCCTGCTCTTCCGGCCTGCTACTCTGTGCTACGCCCGTGCTTACCTTCCTCCCGAAGACCTGGTCCCTCTCGGTAGGGTAACAAGGGAACGTGTTCAGTGCAGATCAGTGAGCCTAGTCCATGCTATATTCACTATTCTTTTTCAGAACTGTAATTCAAAGATACCAGTTCTTCTCTGGACTTTATTCATTGTTCAGCTTTTCCATGCATATGAAGTAATTGAAAATATCATGATTTGGATCAGGTTCACCTTACTTCTCAAGGTGACATTTTTGTTTCTTAACACTTTAAAGAAGTTTTATGCTGAAGATTTGCCCAATGCAATATATCTTTAATTTTTTGACTGCTGCTTCCATGGACATTCATTGTGGATCCAAGTAAAATGAATCCTTGAAAGCATCAATATTTCTCTGTTTTTCATGACATTGTTTATTGGTCCAGGTGTGAGGATTTTTTTTTTTCTTTGTTGCGGTGTGATCCATATGGAACACTGTAGTCTTTGATCTTCATCAGTACATGTTTCAAATCATCTTCACTTTCAGCAAGCAGAGTCACCTGATCTGTATATTGCAGGTTGTGAATGCATCTTCTCTTAATTCTGATGCTGTATTCTTCTTCATGTAGTCCAGCATGCAAGATTATTAGTTCAGCATACAGATTGAATAGGTATAGTGAAAGATAAAACCCTCGCACACAACTTTTCTGATTATAGACCATGCATATCCTCTTGTTCTCTTTGAACAATTGTCTCTTGATCTATGTACAGATTCTGCATGAATACAATGAAGTATTCTGAAATTCCCATTGTTAACAATGTTATCCATAATTTTTTTATGACTCACACATTTGGATGTCTTTGTATAGTGAATAAAACAGAGGTCAATATCCTTCTTGTATTCTCTGCCTCCAGCCAAAGTCTACATGACATCTGCAATGATTTTCCATGCCCCACATCCTCCTCTTAATCCAGCTTGAATTTCTAGTAGTTCCTTGTTGATGTACTGCTGCAATGATTTTTTAATTATATTCAATAAAATTTTATTGTGTGTGATATTATTAATATCATTTGATATTGTCCACTTTCAGCTGGATTATCATTTTTTGGAATGGACACTTATATGCATCTCTTCCAGTTGATTGGCCATGGAGCTTTCTTCAAAATCTCTTGTCACAGATGAGTGAGCGCTTCCAACCCTGCATCTATTTGTTGAAACACCTCAATTTTTATTCCATCAATTCCTAGATCTTAACATGAAACCTGGTAATTGCCCTACTATGTATTTATCTAAATGAGCTGAAAACATCTTCACATAAAAACCTGCCTATTAATGCTCATAGCAGATTTATTAATATTTGGCAACAATTTTAGGCATGAAATATATTTCTCAACATGTGAATGAGTAAGCAACTGTGGCACATACCTATAGAGGAGTATTTTACAGCAATATGAAAAAACAAGCTGTCAAGCCACAAAAAGACTTGGAGGAATCTGAAATGCCTATTACAAAGTAAAATAATCCAGTTTGAAAATATTATATACTGTAATCTTTCAACTATACCCACTCCTCATTTATTGGCATGGTTAGGTTCCAAAGCCCATGCCATTATATAAAAATTGATGTTATATTCAAAGGGAAGATGACCACATCAGATTAAAAAAATGGAGGATGATTATATCATTATATAATAAATCTATGTAACAAATTGCATCATTTACATATTTGTCAAGCCATTGAGAATTATGGTCCAGCCACGTTTACACATAACTTTAGCCATCACAGCCAGTATTGTTTTCAGACACCTTGACATTTGTTGCTGCCAGATATACACCATTATTGTGCAAAATAGTTACAGAGTGCTGTTGCTGTGTTGCTGTTACGTGCCATCAAGACGGACCCAACTCATAGCGACCCCTCCTTGGGTTTCCGAAGCAGCATCACTATGGAAATAGATTACCCAACCTTCCTTCCGAGGAGTCGCTGGAGGGTTTGAACCACCAGCCTTCTGGTTAGCAGTCAAGTATTTATTTATTTATTTAATATTCCTGCAAATGATAAATGTCAGATAGTGAGACTGTTGAGAAGTTAGGAGTAGTTGTATATAATGAATTAGAAAAGGCATAACTAAAAAGACAGTGAAAAAAATCAATAGTTGCCAGGGACTAAGTGTGAGCAAAGAAGGAATAAAGACATAAAGTTTGGGACATTTTATGTTGTTGCTGTTGTTGTTATGTGCCATCGAGTCAGACCCGACTCATAGCGACCCCTTCTTGGGTTTCTGAGGCAGTATCACTATGGAAGTAGATTGCCCCATCTTCCTTCTGAGGAGTGGCTGGTGGGTTTGAATCACCAGGCTGGGACATTTTAAGGGGGTAGTAAAAGTATTCTATATGATACTGTAATGTTGGTTCATGACTAAACATTTGCCAAAACCAATAGGAATGTACAATATCAAGGTGAATTCTAATGTAATTATGGATTTTATTTAGTGAATAGTAATATGTCAATATTGGCTCATCAATTGTAGCAACTGTACCACAGGAATGCAAGATGTTAGTAACATACAAAAAAGACATATCAGATGGGGAGGGGAAGGAGCATAGAGACATTTCTGTAATTTTTACATAATTTATATATAAACATAAAGGGGAGTATTATAGACACAACAGACCACATTGAGTATAATCATATTTATATAAAATTTATAGAATAAGCAAATCCATAGAGACAGAAAGTAGATTAGTGGTTACCATGTGCTTTGGGAATGGGGGAACAGAGAAGACTGACTAATATGACCTCTGGGTAAGAGATCTCTTTTTGTGATGATGTTCACGTTCCGGAATTAGACAAAGGCATTTGGATATATAATAAAACCCATTAATTGTACTCTTTAAAAGTCCAAATTTTATGATATTTCAATTATATCTCAATAAAAACCAAGAAATAGAGAAGGATAAAATTGTGATATAGGAGGCTTGAGATGGAGGCATGAACTAAATGATGCAGGGACATTTAGGACATGAATTTTGGATAGAAGTCTAATAGAAATGGCTCACCTCAAAAAAATAACTAATGGAAGAAGGTCAGGAGAATAACAAGATGAAATTTTTCTTAAGTATAATTCTGGTTTTGCTATGTTTGTGTGAGACAGGAATGGATTAAATAGGTGTGTTGGCAGACCACAGCAGTATTGGAGGCAAGGCAGCATTGTGGATTAGTCTAGGATGGTGGCACAAGGCATTGTAGTGTATGAAGCAATTTCAGAAATAAATACAAGGTAGAACAAATAGAACATTATGATTTATTTATATGGGTGGCTGTAATGTTTTAATTAATGGAACCTAAATATGGCCAAACAATTTAATTTCCATCTGTGCTAAAGTTACAAAACAAACTGAAAAGGTTAAATATCACCCATGATTTTTTAAAATTTTATTCAATATTATTTTTCTGTTCCATGGATCTTTCATAAAGACTATCTAGTATCTTGAGGACAGTATAGATATATGGTGATTAAAGTTCTGTATTTTAAAATCTCCATTTTTAAAAATATGACCTAAAACTTATTATTAGAGCCAATGTAGTATAAGGCATTAGAAAATGTAAATACATTTAGTTGGATAAAAATATCATTTTAAATAACACTAAACCAAAATCAAAACCAAAGTCACTCTTGTTGAGTCCATTCAACGAATAGCGTCCCCTCCTGGGGTTTCTGAGGCTGTATCTCTACAGAAGTAAGTTGCCCAATCTTCCTTCTGAGGAGTGACTGGTAGGTTGAACCAATAGTCTTCTGGTTAGCAGTGAAATGCCTTATGCACTACACCACCAAAATACTGACATAATAAACAAGATGAAACTGGGAATTATTAAGTACAATAACGACAACAATCAGAAAAACATACCTACTAAGTATACATATATTCAACATGTTGTTGTTTTTGTATGTCACAAAATAGATTCCAGATCATAGTGACATATGTGAGAGTCAAACTGCCTTATGGGAGCTCGGGTGTCATAGTGACTAAGGCATTTGACTGCTAACCAGAAGCCTGTTAGTTCCAACCCACCAGCCACTTCTTGGAAGGAAGATTGGGCAATGTACTTCTGTAGAGATAAAGCCTCAGAAACTCATAGGGTTTCTAGGCTGTAAATGAGACTAGATTTTCAGGTCTTTTTTTCCCATGGAGTGGGATTCAAACAGCCAACCTTTCAGTTAGCAGCCAACCACTTTATTACTTACCACCAGGGTCTCTTATATTACCATAAGTTCAGAAAATTAAGTCATGTAGATAAACAGATACTCATAAATAAATATTGAAATAGATTAGTATAAAGGATCAGAATATTGTAATATTAATACAGGAATGACATTTCCATTTTAAAAGGTCATCCTTCTTATGTTCAAGAAGTAATATCTATTTTTAAGTTTACATGGAGATTTTGTACGTTCACATTACAAAGTAATTAGAGACACCAAAATAGTACAAGAAGCATAAATTACAAAAATACATTCACTATCACACTTTACCTCAGACAATATTAGAATTTAATAAAAATTCATGTTTCTTACAAGAAAGCAAGAAAATGATCCATTGTCAGGAGATAAAATGCTCAACAGTACAAGACTAACAAGCCTAGATGAATCAGATGTTATGTTGGAATTATCAGACAAGGATTAAAACAGCTATGATAAATATAAAGAAGTTCTAGTGGAGCAGCAGACAACAAGCATGTTGTTGTTAGACACCATTGAATCATTTCCAACTCATAGTGACCGACCCTATGTACAACACAATGAAACACTGCCTCATCCTACGTTACCTTCACAATCATTGCCACGATTGAGCCCACTGTTGGAACAACTGTATCAATCCATCTCATAGAGGATTTTCACCTTTCTCTGTCCCCTTTGACAACATGATCAAAGTACAAGACGTTAAGTCTGACCATTCTACCTTCTAAGGAGTATTCTAGCTGTACTTCCTCCAATACAAATTTCTTCTTTTTTCTAATAGTTCATGGTATATTCAATACTCTTCACCAACACAATTCAAATGCATCAATTCTTCTGTGGCCTTCTTTATTCATTGTCCAGCTCTTACATGCATATGAGGCTATTGAAAATGCCATGGGTGCTTGGGTCAGGTGCACCTTACTCTTCAAAATAATATCTTTCTTATTGACATTTTAAAGAGGTCTTTTGCAACAGATTTCCCCAGCACATTATGACACTTTATTTTTGACTTCTTGACTGATGCCTCTGTCAATATTTTCTCCATTTATCATGATTGTTGCTTATTGGTCCATTTGTCATTTTTTTTTTTTTTTAATGTTGAGGGTCAGTCTATATTAAAGGCTGTGATATTTGACCTTAATCAGTGCTTCAAATCTTCCTCACTTTGAGCAAGCAGAGTTGTTTTGTGTGTGTGTTGCAAGTGTTTAATGGGTCTTCCTCTAATTCTGATGCTGTGTTCTTCATATAGTCCAGCTTCTTGGATGATTAGTTCAGCATACATAATCAACAGGCATGATGAAATGGTACAACCCTGATTCACACCTTTCCTGATTATAAACCATGCATTGTCCCATTTTTGTTTGAACAACTCCCTCTTAGCTTATGGACAGGTTGCTCATGAGCACAATTAAGTGCTCTAGAATTTTCATTCTTCAAATGTTATCAATAATTTCTTATGACCCACAGAGTTGAAGGCCTTGCATAGTCAATAAAACTGGTAAACTTTTCTGATATTCTTTGTTTTCAGCTGAGATCCTTCTGATCTGACCTCATTCCACATCCTATTTTTAATGTAGCTTGAGTTTCTGGCCCTGTCAATATAATGCTGGAACTGTTTTTGAATTATCATCAGCAAAATTTCATCTGCGTGTGATATTAATGATTTGTTTGATAATTTCAGAGTTCTGTTGGATTACCTTTCTTTGCAATGGGTACAAATATGGATCTCCCAGTCTGTTGGCCAGCTAACTGTCTTTCAAATTTCTTGGCATAAATGAATGAGGGCCTATATTTTTGTTGAAACATCTAGTCATATTCCATCAATTCCTAGTGTTTTTTTTTTTTTGGTAATCATTACTTCAGTGCAACTTGGAGTTCTTCATTCAATATCATCAGTTTTCGATTGTATGCTACCTGCTGAAATGGTTGAGTGTCGTTGACTGATTCTTTTTTGTACAATGTCTCTGTGCATTTCTTCCATCTTCCTTTGATGTTTCCTGTGTCATTAAATATTTTGCCCATAGAATCCTTCAGTATTACAGTTTGAGGCTTGATTTTTTTTTTCTTCAGTTCTTTCAGCTTCAAAAATCCCAAACTCTTTGAAGTCTTTGCATATTTAATTATAATATTTTGTCCTTGTGATCTCCCCTTTGAAATATGTTCAGCTCTTTTATTTCATCATTTTTCCATTCACTTTAGCCACACTTCATTCAAGAAAAAGCTTCATAGTCTCTTCTGACATCCATTTTTGTCTTCTCTTCTTTCCTGTTTTTTTTTTTCTTTTTTCTTTTTTCATATATGATGTCCTTGATATCATCCCACAACTTGTCTGATCTTTGGATCTTTGGACATTAGTGTACAATATCTCAACTCAACTCTCTGCTTCAGATGGTCTCCAAAGTTATGGTGGATATATTCAAGTCATATTTTATATCTTGTGGACTTGCTTCAATTTTCTTTAGCTTCAAATTAAAATCTCATATAAGGATTTCATGGTATATTTCACAGTAAGCCCCTGGCCTTGTTCTGATTGATGACATTGAGGTTTTCCATTGCCTCTTTCCACAGATGAAGACAATGTGATTCTTGTGTATTCCATCTGGCAAGGTCCAGGTGTACAGTTGTCATTTCTGTTGTTAAAAAGTGGTATTTGCAATGAATGAGTCGTTGGTCTTACAAAATCTATTCTGTGATTGCTGGCATCATTTCTATCATATATACCCATATCATACTCATATTTTCTAATGACTCTGTTTCCAAATTTTATATTCCAATCACCAGTTACCTATACATCTTGATTGCATTCCTAATCAATTTCAAAATGCAGATACTGGTGAAAATTCATCATTCTTGGCATAGTAGACCATATGACTGTCCTGTTCATAATGGCCAGTACCAGGCCTTTTCAGCACATTATGTCTAGTATGTCAATATTTACATGTTTTATTCCATTTTTGACATCTTCTAATTTTCCTAGATTTATAATCTGCACATTCCAATGGATGTGTGCATCTAGTTTTTCTTATTTTGAGTCATATCACATCAGCAAATGAAGGACCAGAAAGTTTTACTGTATCCATGGCTTTAAGATCAAGGCTACTTTGAGGAAGCAGCTCTTTATTAGTCATGTTTTGAGTGCCTTCCAATGTAAGGGGCTCATCTTCCAGTACCATTTAAATGCCAGCTATTCATAAGGTTTTCAGTGGCCAATTTTTTTAGAAGTTCACTCTGCTAATTACGGTTGTGTATCAAGTTATCTGGGTTGTGAATTTGAATAGGTTGACAGTTTTATGTAGTTATTTCCATGATGAGATAGGATATGGTGTAATCACCTCCATGGTAGAATCTGCTGTAAACAGTTAGTCAGTGGTAGAGAAGTTTCCTTCAGGATGTGACCTATTTTGTGTATAAAGGAACCTGCATTTAGCTCGTCATTCTCTCCATTTCCTGCATTTGGGTTGGAGGTCTCTAATGTTATCTACTGATCTTGAGATTGTTGCCTTCATAGCCTGTGAGCCATATATCTGCCATTTTACCTTCTGATCATGGATTCATCAGCCTGAGCAGCCAGCAGCTGCCTGGAGATGCCTCCAGCTTGCTCCAGTGGGCCTGGATGGCATAGCTGAAGCCCCAGGTCAAGGAGCCTCCACCCAACCCTTAGAGGCTGAACTTTGAACTCAGACTCCTAGCCTAGTCTGCCCCAAGAGCCAGCACTCAGAATTTGCACTTCTAACCTCATAAACTGTAAACAAATAAGCATCTCTTTGTTACAGCCATCCACTTGTGGCATTTCTGTTATAGCAGTATAACATTGCACATGGTCACTTGCTTCTTCCTAGTCTGGAAGTTCCGATGAAACCTGTCCACCACATTTGAGCCTACTGATATTTCAAATACTGGTGGTATAACTTCCAGCATCACAGTAACATGCAAGCCACCACAGTATGACAAACTGACATGAATATTGGAACAAACATGGACACATGGGAATATTCAGCCAAGGGAAAAAGTTTTTAAGAGACTGATATGGAAATATTATAAATTAAAAGTATATATATACTGGTATATCAGAGGCAAATAATGCTTTCAATGTGCTCAAGAGCATACTGACACAGTAAAGAATAACCTGAGCTTGAAAATATTTTGAAAAATTATCCCAAGTAAAACTCAAAGGGGAAACAAAACAAAACAAAACATAAACATAAACATAGAAAACAAAATACCCAAGATCTGTAGACAATAGTTAATTTTCTGTTATACATGTGACTGAAGTGTCATTAAAGGAAATGGTAAAGAAGGTCATAGAAAAAAAATTCAAAGAAATAATAACAAAGTTTGCACAAACAAGGCAAAAGTTTGAGATTGAAGGGCCATAATATGGACACCCCCCTCATGCACACAAGGACACAAAATTAGACACATCAAATTAATTGACAGAGAAAATGTTGAAGGCGGATGGAGGAAAAAAGAAACATGGAATAACACAGAAGATCATTAATACAAATTGCTGAGAATTATAGCAGACTTCTCAGCAGAAACCATGAAAACCAGAAAACAAGGGATATTTATCTTTAATGTATGGGAGACAGATTTTCTACTCACCAGAATTATTTTCCACATATGAATGCAGATGAAATACTTATTCAAAAATAAAAGCAGAGGGAATTTATTACCAGGAGACATAAACTACTCATGTTTATTCTTTTTGTTGCTAGTAGTCTAAAATAATTTCTTAAATGCTAATGGAAAGAATTCAGTAAGGATGGACAGCCTGAAGATATAGAAGGGGCAAGGATAATCTATTGTTTAATATTCCTGACATTTAAAGGAGGAATATATTAATTTTCATAATGGAAAAAGAAGTCAGAGAGCAGAGGTGTATATCAAGGAAGGCTGATTTATTGTCAAGAGGGTAAAGATGTTTCTCTCTGGTTGTTGCCACTTCTTCAGCAAAGGGATTGGTTGATAATATAAAAAAAAGAGTGGAAAGATTATTATTGGGGATTTTTAGAAAGCAAAGGTGGAAACTTGTCGTTGCAAAAGTTAGACAAGGAAGAACTCTTACATAAACACTTATACTTATTGTTCAAAAGCATGATTTTTAATATGAATCTGCCCATTAGTGGTATTTTCTACAGAGGCTGTCAACTACTTTAGGATAGACATGAATACGTATGAAAACTATATACATGAGAAATGGAGCTAGACATTTTTAATGGTAGATTGAAAACTGAATAAATTAGAGTGCACAGGGAATGTGATTAAGAAAGAATATGCTAATGGATAGAATAATAGAATACAGAATAAAAAATTGGAGATCCATATGGTTTCAGATTACTTTCAGGGATGGTATTTCCAGAATCAAGTTAGAACAATATGAATTTTTATTTGGAATTTTAATTGGAATATTTAAAAAGAACTTTAGAATATGGTTAATTTTGGATTACCACAATTTCACTATATTAATGTAATTGTAAATGACTCAGAGAGAGGTAAGAAGAAGGTCTTTTGAGAGGGAAAAATTTTTCTTGAGAAGTACAGTTAGATATTGAAATCATCCAACAATATAGAAGAAGAAATATTGGAAAGGATATCATTGTGTCTGATGTCAAAATTTATGAATGAACAAAAATTATGAAGAAGTATGTAGATGTTTATAAAAGGAGGAGCATACTACATATCCAGTCTTCAAATGCATTAACCTATCTATATTTCTTTAAAACAATGATGAAGCAGTGATCTGGAGGTTAAAGTATTTAAAAAAAATATATTACCAGCTCTTCATTCTTAGTTTTTTGAGATGAGGCTAAATTTTTCCAACTAAGAAAACATAATAATCATAATAATAAAATACCGCAGGAGGCAATTGTGTCTCACTTAAGGCATAGAGTTAGAGGAAACTAGCTGAAATAAGTAAATATTATATGCAATTTCACTCCTCTTGGAGCTGGAGTACCAGAGAGTACTGTGGATTGGTTTGGGAGAAAATGTAAAGCTATGTAGCAAGGAAAATGACATCTAAATTATAGAAATGATAGTGTAGTATTTGGTATATAAGAAGATGAAATGGCATTATGGACAATGAATATATTTTAAAAATGTGTGGTTTACAGAATTTATTCTCAGTATTTTATAAAGAGAATATTCATAATTGAATTTTATTGAGGACTGAAAATGATGCTCAATGGATTTTTTTTCCCTCACAGATGGTAATGAAACAATTGAAATCATCCATTCACAAAAATAAGAAACAAAATTGAGTAAGAATTTGTTGGTACAAAACAACTTAAAAGAGAATAAGTGATTTTGAAATTCTAAAAGTTCAAATATATATATACATCACAGGCATAAAACACAAGACTCTCCCAGAGCTTTGACACTTTGAAAGCAGATAACAAACAATAAGTAGAAATCAATATTCACTCTGAAACAACAGTTTTATGACAGAAAGTCAATGTTTTCCTTTACAGCTCTGGGCAGGCACATCTTAGGTGTCAGCAGGAGCGTAATATTGTGTTCACGTTGCCAGCTCATGTGGTCTCCTAATCCCTTGGACTAATTGTTTCCACATGTCTTTAGTTTTCTTCATTCTTCTTAATTCTGGATGAGGAGAGATCCACTGTTGTATCTAGATGACCTCTTTCAAGCTTCTAAGACCCTAAATGCTATTCATCAAAGTAGGATTGGGAACAAAAATTTTGTGTTGTATGTTATGCCGATTGAGCTTAATGTCTTCTGCAACCATGGTCCTGAGCCTGTGGGCCCAGTGATTCATTCCCTAAGGTATTTATCATCACTTTGTCCCATTATGTCTATTATACATATGGACATTCTTACAGCACATACAAATGTGTATGTAGAAATATCATCTGCCAAACTTGTATATGGTCATGGGCATATATTTCAGGAGGTTCCCAGACATACCTGATCATTTAGCCTATCTACCTATGTATTCACTTGTAGATTGATGTTTATTATTACTGATAATGAGGTAATGTGTATGTAAATGTGTTTATCTTTGTTTCATTTATTTAAAAATTTTCAAATGTATATTTAATAATTGCATTTATTGATGTATACATATTTTCAGGAAGACATTGCTTTAGTAATTCCCTCTTTAATATTTTGGAAATCAAATGTCTGATAAAGATATTTCTCTTGAGTTATTGTTTGAGAAATTACCAGTTTCAAGTTAAAACACTAAATACTGAATCATATCTGCTACTGAGTTAGTATTCAGCAAACCAAGTTGCCCAGTTCTTCCTTCTCTAGATTTTTTTGTTGTTGTTCTTGTTGGTAAATATGGGATTTATATTCCAGTCTGTAATAGTGTCATTTTAAACATTTTTACCTACTATGCTTTTCTTTCTAGAATTTGAACACTTATAATATATTGTAGAAACCTTTGTAGTGTAGTGGTTAAGTACTTGCTGGCTAACCAAAAAGTCAGCTGTTCGAATCTACCAACAGCTCCATGAGAAAAAGATCTCACAATTTGCTTCTGTAAAAATTGTTGTAAGGTGCAATTGAGTAACTTTCCATTCATAGCAACTCTGTGTACAGCAGAACAAAACACAAATTGGTCCTGCATCATCCTTATCCTATGTTTGAGCCCATTGTTTCTGCAATTGTGTCAATCCATCTCACTGAGAGTCTTCCCCATTATTTCCAATCCTCTACTTTGCCAAGCATGAAGTCCTCCTCCTTGTTTATCCTCCTGATAGCATGTCCAAAGTATGTGAGAGAAAGTCTCCCCATCCTCACTTCTAAGGAGCATTGAAGAAAGGTTTATTCCTTCTGGCACTCTATGCATACTCAATCTTCTTCACCAAAATCATAATTCCAGGCATCAAATCTTCTTTGGTCTTCCTTATTTATTGTTCATCTTTTGCATGCATGAGGCAGTTTTTAATCTCTATCAAGTGATTGAAAATACCATGACTGGGATAAAGTGAACATTAGTCCTCAAAATGACATGTTTGTTTTTTACCACTTTATAAAAGTCTTTCGCAGCAGATTTTCCCAATAGAGTGTGTAGTTTGATTTTGTGACTGCCGTTCCACACATTGGGAGCTCTGATAGCATACAGCGTAAGGCGTGTGACTGCTAACCAGAAGGCTGGCAGTTCAAACCCACCAGCTACTCCTCAGAAGGAAGATTGGGCAATCTACTTCTATAGTGATTCTGCCTCAGAAACCAAAGGAGGGGTCGCTATGAGTTGGATCTGACTCGATGGCAGTGGGTGAGTTCCATTGATTGGATCCAAGTAAAATGAAATCTTTGACAACTTCTACAAGGTAAATCCATTTATCATGATGTTGTTTATTGGTCTATTTGTGGGGATTTTTTGTTTTCTTTATAGTAAGGTGTAATCTATGCTGAAGGCTTTAGTTTTTGATGTTCATCAGTAAGTGCTTCAAGTCATCTTCAATTTCAGCAAGGAAGGCTGTCTCTTTTGCATATCATAAGTTTTTAATGATTCTTCCTTCAAACCTATTGCTGTGTTCTTCACATAGTACAACTTCTCAGATTATTTTCTCACCATACAGATTGAAAAAGTATGGTGAAGGGACACAATCCTGATGCACCCCCTTTCCTGATTTTAGCCCATGTAGTGTTCTCTTCTTCTACCCACACAACTACATTTTGTCTATGTACAGTCCACTCTTTTTAATTCTATCCATAATTTTTTATGGTCTACACAGTTGAATAGCTTTGCACAATCAGCAAAGTGCTGATAAACATCTTTCTGGTATTCTTTACTTTCAGCTAAGATCCATCTGGCATTAGCAATGCATTTCTCATTCTAAATCTTCTGAATCAGGCATGAACTTCTGGCACCTCCCTGTGGCATAGTGCCTAAGACATTTGACTGCTAACCAGAAGCTGGTGGTTCAAACCCACCAGCCACTCCTCAGAAGGAAGATTGAACAACCAACTTCCATAGTGATACAGCCTTGGAAACCCAAGGGGGAGTCACTATGAGTTGGATCAGAATCGACAGCAGTGATTTGGTTTGGTTTTGATTTTTGAAATCATTTTGGAATTATTTACAGCCAAATTTAACCTTTATATAATATTAATTATACTAAAAAAAAACTTTCCATTCTGTTGCATCACCTTTCTTTCTAATGGTCACAAACATAGATCTCTTCCTCTTGGTTGTCCAAGTTACTTACATCCAAATTTCTTGGCCTAAAAGAGTGAGCACTTCCAGTGCTGCTCACATTTGTTGAAATATCTCAATTGGTATTCCTTCAATTCCTGGAGCTTCTTTTTTTTTTGCCAGTGTCTTCAGTATATTTTTAATTTCTTCCTTTATTACCATTGGCTTTTGATCATATACAACCTCCTGAAATAGTTGAATGTTGACTAATTCTGTTTGGTACATTGATTGTGTATTTATTCCATCTTCTTTTGATGTTTCCTGCATTGTTAAATATTTTGGTCATAGAATTGTTCAGTATTGCAACTGGACAGGTGATCTCTTCCTTCAGCTCTTTCAACTTGAGAAATGGCAACAATGCTCATATCTTTTGGTTTTCCAACTCCAGGTCTTTGCATATTTCATTTTCATTTTAATTTGTCTTCTCAAGCAGCCTTTTTTAATCTTCTGTTCATTTTTTTTTTTTCTGACTTCATGATTTCTTCCATTTGTGTTACCAACTCTATGTTGAAGTAAAGAGCAATTTTCAATGATTTTTTAATATCCAGTTTGACCTTTTCACTCTTTTCTGTCTTGTTCTGGCTGATGATACTGTGTTTGCTATATATTCATTTGGAAGAGATTCATATGTATTGTCTCTGTTTATGTTGTTTATAGAAGATATTTCCAATAAAAAAGTCATTGGTAGGTCTTAATGAAACTGTATGATATGAGCTATAGCATCTCTTCTTTGGAATTGCTAGTGGTATAGTGGTTATTAAGCTCTTGCCTGGTAAACTAAATGTCAGTGGTCCAAACCCACTGGCTTCTTTGTGGGAGAAGTGACAGTCTGCTTCCGTAAAGATTTACAGCCTTGGAAACCCTATGATTTGCTATGAGTCAGAACTGAATTCTTATTGTGCACATATATCAGAATGAATTAGGCTATTCTGCAGTAATAGGGAACTCAATCTCAGTGAGTATGAAAAACAAAGATGTAATTTGCATCACACTGCATGCCCATAGCAGACTGGTCTTCTCATTTAGTCACTTAGACATCAAAATTGCTCACAATTTCATCATCTTATGAAGCAACTATCTGAAAATGTCTTCAATATTTGCTCTTTAAGAGAAAACATGACAAATATATGTTAAATCTTTAATGTTTCTGTTGATATTTTATTGATCAAAACAGTTCATATGCACATTGTTGAGTCAACAATATTGAGCATTAATAACAACTTCACAATTATAATAGTTATATTAAGTTTACTGTCATTGGCATGAATGTTCAGTGCCAGCATTTAAGTTCATGATATTTGGCTGTCATTAAAACTTCAAATCTTTTTTTTTTTTTTTTTTTTTTAACTAGAGAGTATGCAGTTACCTTTGAATTTTTAATATTTTCTTCTCTTCTTTTTACATATAAATCGTAATCTTGCTTAGTAAAAAATGATTGGTTCAAATATGAATCCCACAAATCTTATTTTATCTAGCCTGACTTCCTTTATACTATACTCACACACACACACACAATAGAATATACCTTATACAATATTTGGGAACTCTGATGGCCTAGAGCCTAAGGCATTTGACTGCTAACCAGAAGGCTGGTGGTTCAAACTCACCAGCTACTCCTCAGAAGGAAGGTTGGGCAATCTATTTCTGTAGTGATACTGACTCAGAAACCCAACGAGAGGTCACTATGAGTAAGATCCGACTCAACGGCAGTGAGTTTGGTTTTTTTTGATTTAGTGTACAATATATACTTATACAATATATACTTATACAAGATATACTCATACAATATATACTTATACAATATACACTTACTCATACATATATATATATATATGTATATATATATATGATATATATGTACTTAAATTTTATCTTGATATTTTTAATATCATTTATGATTGAATTATAGTAACTTGACAAGTTGGTATTGTGTTGTAGATTGATATTAACTATGTTGTCACATACCGATCTCTCCGATCTTCGGATTAGGTTCTTCATGTCATTATTTTATATATATATATATATAATTTCTGTAATTCATAGAAATTCATAATTCATAATTCTGTAATTTTGTAATTACTGACTACTACTATGTTGTTGTTGTTATGTGCCGTCGAGTCAGACTTGACTCATAGCGACCCCTCCGTGGGTTTCCGAGGCAGTATCACTGCGGAAGTAGATTGCCCCATGTTCCTTCCGAGGAGTGGCTCGTGGGTTTGAACCGCCAGCCTTCTGGTTAGCAGTCAAGTGCCTTAGCCACTATGCTACCAGAGCTCCCACTGACTACTATAGCCATCCCAAAATCCAGATATCACACCAAAAAAGGCTTAAAAACATTCTATGTTAAGCTTCCAGTAACAATGAATATGTTCTTTAGTCTTAAAATATTATCTCTACCCACACATGATTGAAGACATTTCTAAGGGGACTCAATCATTATTGGGTTAATTAAATTTGATAGAATGCAATAATTCATTTGTAACTGTTTTATCTAAAGGAAAATATTGAAAAATGATTCAGAAAAAAATTCTGATAATCACAACCTATATATTGACTAAAGTTTACAGGAATCAGACATCTTGTTTGAATCAATATTCTCTGACTATTGCATTTAAATTTTTGTTTTATCCTTTTTTATAATTTATTGTTGTTATCATTAAGCTTTATCATTTTGATCTCTTGTTTAAAAAAATAACAATGATTAAGAAATCTAGATAAGTTTGAGTAAGCCAACTGTAGGCTGTATGCCTCATTCATTGGTTAGATGCAAAACAATAATGTTACAAAATACAATAAACAAAATAAAAATACAAAACAAAACAACAACCACAACAAACACAAAACTACCAGAGAACTCTGAAGACAAGCACATGCATTGGGGAGAGGTCAAAACTAGAACGGATATGTCAGCAGTGAATTTCCAGGTTTTTTTTTTTTTTTTTTTCCTCCTTTATTTCCTTTCTGTGATTGAAGAGCAATATCATTCAAATACTACATAGCAATCTTGATCAGCAAAGGGCCAAGAGAATCTCCACTTGATGGTCAAATGACCCAGAAAAAAGGCCTGAGTGGTCTGGATAGTGCAGAGGAAATTTTATTTTTCTTGTTATCCTCTCTCCATTCTCTCCAACACCTGGCCTGAAGTCAGCCCTATCTTGGTGCTGCACTGCTACAGGAATGCAGGTTATGGCAAGGCAAGCACCGAAGCTCAAGAGAAATTCTGTTCTTCTATATAAATGAACCAGGGAAAGGGATGATCCTGTTGTATGAAATATGTTGGGAGAACACTTTTTTTTTTTTTTTTTCCCCCTTTCTCTCCTAATCCTTCCCAAAGTCTTTCCCAGTCCTGAAACTGCAATGCCACAGCAGTGGTGGCAACCATGGTGGTGGCACAAAAGTCAGTCTGTTACATTCAGGAGAACTCAGAAAAGTGCAGATTATTAAAGGCTCTATTGTTTATTTTTCATTTTTCCTCTCAAATATTGTCCTAATGGTGGCCCCAGTCACATTGTACTGTTCAACCATGCACTAAGCTAAAAAGTTTGAAAGAACTCATCCTTCTGGCCAGGGAAAGTTTAAAATAAAACACTGAGAGTCAAAGCTTGTGGTTTAAGTCCCAGAGAAAGAAAGGCTGATAAAGAGGAACCATGTGTTTAGTTTAAATATTGTAATTGAATTGTGTCTTCCAAAAGATGTGTTGAACTCCTAATCCTTGTACCTGTGGGCGTCATTCTATTTTGGAATAGGGTTTTCCTTGTTATGGTAAACAGTTTGTACCACTTTAGCCTATGTCCTACTTCCTAACTGTGTCTTGAAGAATTATAAGTAAGTCAAACTGGTGTACACTTTCCTTATTTAGCTATTTTTGTGCAAGAGAAGCTGTGATAGTTGGAGCTGTGTGTCATCTTGGCTGGACCCCAGTTCTGTGTGGTTGTTCCCATGATGGGATCTGATGACTGTGTTCTGAGTGGCCAGTCTGCCCAAGGGGAGTTTCCCTAGGGGTGTGGCCTGCTTGCAATGATATCCAAGGACAACCTGGAAGAACCGCATTCCTTAAGGAATTGGAACCCTGGCGTGCGAACTACAGACTTCCTTGAGTGAGCGGCCCACTGCTCGGCCTGGGGATCTCAGATTCATCTTTTGTTGGAATCAACAACCAGTATACTGCATGCCAGCTTGAATCTCTCGGCTCCCCTGTGCTTGCGGAAGCCAAGGCGGCCACAAGCCCCATCTCCTCCAGAGACAGACTTTTCGGCTTGGACTTGTCGGCTTCTATACGCTTGTGAGCCATTTTCCTAAGATAAATCTCTCTCTCTCTCTCTCTGTTGTTGTTGTTGTTGTTATGTGCCTTCGAGTCAGCCCTGACTCATAGCGACCCCTCCTTGGGTTTCTGAGGCAGTATCACTACGGAAGTAGGATTGCCCAACCTTCCTTCTGAGGAGTGGCTGGTGGGTTTGAACCGCCAGCCTTCTGGTTAGCAGGCAAGTGTCTTAGCCACTATGCTACCAGAGCTCCCCTCTCTCTCTGTATATATATATATATATATATATATACTTTGCTGTTTTTTTGTGTTTCTCTAGAGAACCCAATCTAACACAGAAGCCTTGAAGACTTTTCATTAATTTAAAAACTGCATGTAAAGCAAGTGAAGGTGATTGTAATGAAGAATTTGTTCTGAGAGCTTATTCAATAATTTCACAATGAGAGCAAATTTATGTAAACATACAACAATTTTGAGCCCAACCAGCAAAAATCTGCTCAAAGATGGCAGTTACCTATGCAAAGATGATGGTGCCCCACTCAAAGATACCTGTAGACCCTGTATCCTTGAGTGTATAAGGCTCTCCATGGTCCTGTCACTAATTCAATATCATTTATCAGGCTCCTGAAAGGGCTCACTACACCTCTTCTTAATCTCTCATTCCATGACTTCAACAGTACTTTTTTGTGTTCCAGTTACTATGACAAATCACTCAAACTATAAAAATCTAAGTCTGTTCCTGATCTGATGGTGTAGGGCCTAAGGCATTTGACTGCTAACAAGAAGGTTGGTGGTTCGAAGCCATCAGCCACTCCATGGAAGGAAGACTGGGGAATCTACCTCCGTAAGGTTTACTGCCTTGGAAACCCAATGGGATTTGATATGAGTTGAAATTGACTCAATGGCAGTGAGTTTGGTTTGTTTTGGTTCCTGTTTCACTTTAATGGCCATGACAGTACAATTTGAATTGGTTTGAAGCTGTGCTTAAAGGACAAGTCAGGAGTTGTCTGTAAATAGGGCATTTGTAACCTGAGGATTGCCTGTAATCACTTCTGAGTTATAAAAGAAAAGACTAGATACAGAGATAGGCACAAATGTGTTAAGACAGATGGTATGTAATGATCCTCTATGTTGTTGTTGTTGTTGTTATGTGCCGTCGAGTCATACCTGATTCATAGTGACCCCTCCTTGGGTTTCTGAGGCAGTATCACTATGGAAGTAGGATTGCCCAACCTTCCTTCCGAGAAGTGGCTGGTGGGTTTGAACCGCCAGTCATCTGGTTAGCAGGCAAGTGTCTTAGCCACTATGCTACCAGAGCTCCCATGATCCTCTATAAGCTAAGAAATCAAGGAACATCCAGTGCTACTGACAAGGAATGAATGGGCACAGCAGGGGCTCTAATTTGGAGTTTCAGCCTCCAGAACTGTGAGAATATTAATATTCTTTAAAGCAACCCATTTGTGGTATTTATATTATAGCACGGCTAGGCAAGGCATAGAAATACTGTGACCCTAAGTGGGAAAAATCTAATTGATGTCTCAATATTTTAATTTTCATTTCTGATCCCTTTTGTGTAGTTGAGATCTTTTTTCTATGCTTACTCTTGTTTTACATTTATTCATATATTAATCATCTTTTTCTTTTACTTATTGATTTACAGGAATACTTTGTGGTAGATTTTAACTTACTTTCTGTTATATGTATTATTTTTCCTTTCAATTGTGCTTGTAATTGTTTTGCCTTATAAGCCTTTCCTGTATTTTAGAATTAAGATTCTTAGCACAATTTAGAGACGTTAAGATAATCTGAAATAATATTCAATTATTCACAAATACTCCTGTGCTGCTACAGTCTGTAGTTATGTTGCAGTCATTAAGTATGCTTTTATAGATTAAATCATTTAAGTTTAAAATTGAAATTAAACACAAAAGAGAAGAGCAGGATATAGAGTAATTACAATGGAATCAGAGGTAAGGATTGAAGATATTAATGCTGCTAATTTGTATTTAATTTATATATTCTTTTAATAAAAACATATTTCCATCCCATGAAGAAAATCTGAATGAAATAAACCCATTTCACATTAAGAGGGCATATGCCTCCTTATCAGTTTAACATATATAATTATAGCATTTCAATAACATGATCATTATTGTGCTCTTTGCTTATTTGTGTGTACAACATGCAAAACATTCTTCATTTTGAAATTCTATATACCTTTATTTAAGTGCTATAATATGTATATGTAAGTATGTACTGGGAAAACCATGTTGATAGATTTTGACATTCCAAGTAATAGAGAATCTTTAAGCATTTCTCAATTAATGTGAGAAGAGATCTTTGCCATTCCTCAATATGACTCCAGTCAGTATAACTGTCCCATCAAGTCATAAACACACACATACACAAGTGTAAATGGAATTGCAATCATCAATCAGACAAACAAAAGACAATGATAAACTTAGAACAATAGTTCTGTTTAAGTACTTGAGCTGTCAATTGGAACTAGTTAGTATTTCTAATTGAATTACATTATTATCTGTTGCTCATATTTTATTATCATGGGAGATTGTTTATTTACTGGAAAATACCCTTCATCACACCAGTCACAGTTTTATTATGGACTTATTTTAAACACTTTCAATATGTTCTCTAGCAAATAAGACTTATGTTTCATATAGCATTGCCATATGCTGACAATGATATTGGAAGTAAGGTTGGGCAATACTTTACATTAGAGCAAACACATCCACGTTTAACTTATGAATAACTCAATTTAAATTATGTTTTCTTTCTTGTCAGACTAATTTTAAATATTTTAATAACACTTACAAATAAATTATTCAATTTATCTGAATAATGAATAATTCAATGAAAATTAAAAATAAGCTACTAATGTGTTAAAGGGAGCTCTGGTGGTATAGTGCCTCAAGCATTTGACTGCTAAGCAGAAGGTTGGTGGTTCAAACCCACCAGTGTCTTCTTGGCAGGAAGACTGGGCAATCTACTGCTTAGAGAAACTGCCTTGGAAACCCAAGGAAGGGTCACTATGAGATGGAAATGGTGCAACGGCAGTGAGTTTCTTTGGTTTGGGTTTAACGTGTTAAAGGAAAAACCTTGAAGTCTAACTATATTACAGCTGTAGTTAAGAAGAATTTTACATATAAAATATGCAGGTGCTAAGATTTCCAATGAGAAGACTACCAAGGAAGTTCATGAAAAGAGTCTATGTATTAGAAAAAAAAGTAAATAATGCATAATATTCTTCAGTATGTTAACGTAGCTAGATTCAAGTTGAAACTTAGTAGATGAACATACTTTAATTTCACATGATCTTGTTGAAAATGGAAGCCAGAAAAATGTTTTCCTTTCCTTTTTTTTTTTTTCCTTCTGTTTTTCATTGTTATGGATGAACAATAATGTACAAAGCAGGGCAATGACCTATCTCATCTTTCATTTTGAATGTTCTATAGCCCAAGACATCATATTGATGCCCAGAGTAGAAAATTAGTCTATCAATCTTCTGTTTTCTATGACATCTTTTACTTTTTCCAATAAATAAAAGAATGCTTTTCAGTTTTGTTTATTTCTTCTGAAGAATACATAGTAATAGTTTAAAACATGACCAATTTGGGGGCAATGAGTGGTGGCATAGTGCCTAAGACATTTGACGGCTAATGAGAAGTCTGGCAGATCAAACCCAGTAGCCACTCCTCAAAAGGAAGATTGGGCAATCTTCTTCCATAGAGATACGTCTTAGAAACCTAAAGAGGGGTTGTTATGAGTCAAATCTACTCAATGGCAGTGAGTTTGGTTTTGTTGGTTTTGGAGTTTATGTTAATGAGGGAAGAACAAATCAGAAAAGGAGGGTGAGAATGGTTGCACAACTTGAAAGATCCAATCAATGTCACTAAAGTGTCCATGAGGAAACTATTGAATTAGCATATGGTTTGCAGTCTATGTTCCTGTTCTGGTTATCTAATTCCATTCTGACAAGAATCTACCACAAATGGGATGGCCTTAATAAACAAGAGTTTATTTTCTTACAGTTTGGAGGCTTTAAGTCCAAGTTCAAAGTCCCAGGCTCTAGGGTCTGGGTGAAAGCCCTTCAGTCTTGGGCTTCAGCTCACAGCCCACTGAAGCTAGAGGCTTTTCTTCACTCAGACAGCTGCTGGCTGCTGAGGCTGCCAAGCCCAAAGTTGACAAGTAAAAAGGCACCGTCCTGATATTACCAAATCATACTACAGGTCATTAATTCACATCCATTGCAAGTAAGTCCCAAGGTTGGCAGAGCATGGCAGGTTGCTGAACAATGACATGGCTACATGCAGAGATCAAAGTGCCACAAACTAGAGACTATCCCCAAGGCTTCTCCTTATATACAGGAAGCAGACTAAATCCCAAAGACAGCTACTCAGCTGCTTGTGGTAGATCCCATCATGGAGTTGATTGCCAGTCTCATCACAGGGAATAACTACCACCAGCTGCCCAACCACTTAACCAGGCCCAGCCATGTTGACCTACAAACTGAACTACCACAGTTCCTAACAACAATGACGAAATAATATTTACCAAAATGAAAACAAAAAAAAAAAAAGAAGTGCATTAACCATTCAGGTTCATGACACTAAAAGAGTTATATATAGTAAAGTTGATAAGGCAAAGATAAAGTTAGACAGTCCTTAATAGATAAGGATTAATTAAGTAAGCATAATTTACAACATATATATATATATATATATATATATATATAT
>NW_006921660.1:10526041-10540307 GCF_000298275.1 Orycteropus afer afer | reverse complement strand
TATGCCAAATAATCTGGAAGACAGTTACCCAGCCAACTGACTGGGAAAGATCGATATTTGTGCCAATTCTAAATAAATGTATTCCAACAAAATGTGGAAATTATCCAAAAAATATCATTAAAATTACATGGAAGTAAAATATTACTGAAGATAATTAAAAATAGTTGCAGCAGTATATTGACAGGAAACTTCCACAAATGCAAGCTGGACCCGGAAGAGAACACGGAATGGGGGTTATCATTGCTGATGCCAGATGGATCTTGGCTCCAAGCAAAGAACACCAGAAGGAAGTTTAGCCGTGTTTTACTGATTATGCAAAGGCATTTGTGGTGGTTCAGTTTGTGTGTCAACTTGCCTGGGCCTGGTTGAATGTAGTATTCATTCATGCAGCTGGATGTAGTATTCCCCTTGAGACTAGTAATCAACTCCATAGTGGAATTTACTGTGAGGAGCTAAGTAGCTGCCTTAGGGAATATGGTGGGCTTCCTGTATATAAGGAGAAGCCTTAGGGAATGGTCTGTAGCATATGGCATGCTTGGACCCTGCATGTAGCCATGTCATTGTTCAGCAACCTTCCAAACTGTGCCAACCTTGGGACTTAACAATGGACTTGAATTAATGGCCTGTTGTGTGGTTTGGTAACATCAGGACTGTGCCTTTTTACTTGTTGACATTAGGCTTGTTAGCCTCAGCAGCCTGAGTGAAGAAATGTTTCTAGCTTCAGTGGGCCAGGAGCTAGAGAAAGAGCTGAAGCCCAGTCCCTAGAACCTGCCACTTTGAACTTGGACTTAAAGCCTCCCAAATTGTAAGAGAATAAACTCCTATTTGTTCAAGCCATCCCATTTGTGGTATATTCCCCTCAGAGCAGCACTAAGTAACCAAAACAGCATTCAATGTGTGAATCATAACAAAGTATGGATACCATTGTGAAGAACTGGAATTCCAGAATATTTAGTTATGCTCATGAGGAACCTGAACATAGACCAAGAGGTTGTCGTTGGAACAGAACAAGGGGATACTACATGATTTAAAATGAGGAAAGGTGTGTGTCAGGGTTGTATCTTTTCACCATACTTATTCAATTTACATTCTGAGCAAATGATCTGAGAAGCAAGACTATATGAAGAAAAATGTGGCATCAGGACTGGAGGGAGAATCACTAACAATCTGTGATATTCAGATGATATAAGCTTGCTTATTGAAAATGAAGATGATTTGAAGCAATTACTGATGAAGATTAAAGAGTACTGTCTGCAGTATTGATTGCACCTCAATATAAAGAAAACAAAAATTCTTACAACTGGCCAAATAAGCAGCATCATGATAAATAGAAAAAAAAAAAAAAAGATTTAAGTTGTCAAATATATCATTTTACTTGGATTCACAATCTGTATCCATGAAAGCAGCAGTCAAGAAATCAGACATCTTATTGCATTGAGCAAATGTGTTGCAAAAGACCTTTTTAAAGTGTTGAGGAGCAAAGATGTCCCTTTGAAAACTAAGATACACCTTTGGCCTTAAAGCCTTTGGACTTAAAGCCTTCAAAATTGTAAGAGAATAAAGTCCTATTTATTTAAGCCATCCCATTTGTGGTATATTCCCCTCAGAGCAGCACTAGGTAACCAAAACAGCACTCAACTGTGTGAATCATAACAAAGTATGGATACCATTGTGAAGAATTGGAATTCCAGAATATTTAGTTATTCTCATGAGGAACCTGAGCCCCATGCCAAGCCATGGCATTTTCAATTGCTTCATATGCATGTGAAACCTGGACAATATACAAGGAAGACTGAGTAAGAATTGATGATTGTGAATTACGATGTTAGCAAACAATACTGAAAATACCATGGACTGCCAAAAGAAGGAGCAAATCCATCCTGGAAGCAGTGTAGCCAGAATGTCCCTTGGAAGTGAGAATGCCCAAACTTCATCTGACCTACTTTGGTCATGTTGTCAGAAGAGCTCATTCCCTGGAGAAGGAAACCATGCTTGGGAAGGTGGAGGGTCAGTAAAAAAGCAGAAGACTCTCCACAGCATGGATTGACACAGTGGGTATAATGATGGGGTCAAATATAGCAGGAATTGTGAGGATGATGCAAGGCTGGGCAGTGTTTCATTCTGCTGTGTGTAACGTCACTATGAGATGACTAAATGGCTCCTAACAACTAACACTGTGTGTGTGTGTATAGTAAAATGTACAAATGAAGAAAAGCATATAGTTTCATATTATTATGAATCTTGTTGTTAGGTGCCATAGAGTCTGGTGTAATTCATATGTAAAACAGAAAAAAACATTGCCCAGGCTGCACCATCTTCACAATCATTGTTATGTTTGAGCCCATTGCTGTCACTATATCAACATATCTAATTCAAGGGTTTCCTTTTTTGCTGACCCTCTGCTTTAGCAAACATGATGGCTTTCTCCAGCAATTGGTCCCTCCTTATAACACATGTCCAGAGTAAGAATGACAAAATCTTGCTATCCTTGCTCTAAGGAAGATTCTGGCTGTACTTCTTTCAAGACTAATTTGCTCACTATACTGACAGTCCATGGTATATTCAATATTCTTCACCAACACTGCAGTTCAAGTATATCAATCTTTCTTTGGTCTCCTTTTTCACTGTCTAGTTTTGTATCCATATGATGTGACTGTAATGCCATGTCTTGTGTCAGATGTACCCTAGTGATCAAAGTGACATCTTTGCCATTTAACACTTTAAAACGATTTTTTGTAGCGGATTTTCCCAATGTAATACATTGATTGATTTCTTTATTGCTGCTGCCATGGACATTATAAAATTGTACAGACAAATGCTTCATGTAAAGCAGTAAATAATATGTAAAAACTTACTCAATATCAGTTCTTTTCTCATAATTATGAAATTGTTATTGTCTTATTTTGCCAAAGATTTTTCTCAATTAATCATTGTTGTAGGGCAATTTACACAATATTAAGTTTTCAAAGGACGCTCCATGTCTAGTTTTATTGTGTTCTTCTAGAGATTGTGAGTGTCTGGTGCCTATTTGATACTGAAAACATGATTTTTGAACCAAGATAATCTAAGCTATACTGGCCAAATTCTGTTCTACCTTTTATTTGTTTAGCATTTAGACTTTGACTTTGTATATAATAAATGCATGTTTTTCACATTGAATTGATTATAAGTAATGACAGAGTTGGTCAGGCCTATAGTGCATAAACCAAAAGAAAACAAACTCACTGCCATTGAGTGGATTCTGACTCATAGCAACCCCCATTGGGTGTCCAAGGAAGTAAATCTTTATGGAAGTAGATTGACCCATCTTCCTTCTGCTGGAGCAGCTGGTGAGTTTGAACAGCCAACATTCTGATTAGCAGTCAAATGTCTTAGGCACTGTACCACAAGAACTCTTTATGGTGCATAGCACTCATAATTCAGGGCGCTCTGGTAGCGTAATGCCTAAGGCACTTGACTGCTAAGCAGAAGGTTGGCAGTTCACCCTCACCAGCCACTCCTCAGAAGAAAGGTTGGGCAATCTACTTCCATAGTGATATCACCTTGGAAACCCAAAGAGGGGTCGCTATGAGTAGGGTCTGACCCCACAGAACACAACAACAACAAAAAATTCATAATTAATATGGAGTCCTTATCATTATGGACGTATCATGTTTTTCTGTGTTTCTTTCATTAGTTTTGATTTCCGTGAAAGTTTAATATTTAAATTACTTTATTTGACCTCCAAATGAGAATTAATATCTGTTCAGCAACTAATAATGAACTTATTTTCTATCATTATCAGGTGGGAGTGTGATATCTTTTGATGTAAACAATATTTTTCATAATCAATATCATGAGTAAAATATAAAAAGTTTTATACATCATCTATCTGAATTATTTAATTATGCTGTTATTTATAGTAATATAATATACGGATTTATAGCACTGATTGCACATAATATTAATATACTCATTAAAGTGTTCAAATAGTTTTGAAAATTCCAAAAATTAATAATATTATAGGACATATACCTTTTTGGTTGTAATGTGATTCCAGTTTTTGCATCAGGATTATATCATGTATTTATATAAATATATATATCAGTAATATGTATTTACTTGTAAGTATTAAAATTTAACAAACTTGGATGGATTTCTGTTATCTTGAATGTTCAGGCTAGTGGATTTTCTTTTAAGAAGAATCCAACTTGACAGGAACATATTGTGCCACTGGAAGAAGTGATTAATCCTTATATTCATGGATTAGTAAAATGACAATATGAAAACTTGTCATAAATACTAAATTTAGCCAGGTAAATTTTCCTTCCGCCAGAAGCTGTGGGAGAAAGCTGCCTTCCAAATTCAAAAGTGTTACCATGGTTGTGTATGTGTGTATGTGTGTGTGTTCTCATTTTTCTTCAGTTTTTAATTTTATTTCTATCCTAAAAAAAATAATATTTCTCTCAAACAGGGAAAATATTACTTTTCTTTATATTCCATAAAAATTAGCCTCAACAATAGAATATTTTTAGAGAAAATATATGTAATGGCATACTTAATATGTCATTTTTTATTATAACCATTCATGTTCACAAGTAGAATAATATATCATGTGTATTTATTCTCATGTCACTGTATTAAATATTAATAATTCATAATACTAGGTCAATAAAAGTAAGAGGTCTCATTTACATTGGATAGAATAACCATTTAATTTATATTTCACATTTATTTATATTCCACTATGGAAATTGTTAAAAGTTAAAAATGAAACAAAGAAATATGAATTATTAAAATATGCTGAATTAACAAAGTAAAATGAAACTCTGTATAAAAATTAATTTATTACTGTATATGATCTTTAAAAATAGCAAAAATGAATAACTCTCAATAGTTACCTGAGGATGGAGCAATGTGATCTCTGTGTAAAATGCATACTACTATATTTCAAAGTTTTCTTTGTGCCAAATAAAACAAACAAACAAACATTATTCAATATTTTTCAGATTAAAACTTGTGGCATTCCCATTTGACAGGCCTAAAATTTTTAGATATTTTCAATTTCACATAGTTTATTATAATAATTCACAAAAGTATAGCATTAAAATATCTCTGCCTGATTTCCCTCCTAATCCTGCTTCAATTCTGTAAGCAAAGGATATTTTATATATTGAATTCATTTCCAAATTAGGCAATTTAAAAGCTTTACATAGTACAATAAAATATATGTGACAAATACAATAGTAACACACTTGTGTACTTAGACAACAATACTGCATATGTTATTACAGGAAATTCAGAGGAGATTTATAAAATAGATTTTAGATCTGAGAGAGATGATGTAAATCATTCTAATACTTTACTGTTCAATTAATAAATATGATATTGAGAGAAGTCAACTGCCTCTACTTACTTACTTCTAAGTTAACACTACTACTACAACTGAGAGCAGAATGCCTGTCTCCATGTTTCCAATCTTAGAGTGGTTTTTCAAATGGTACGAACATAATCTGTTACGTGGCTTTTGAAGTGAAACATGCTCAGATAGGGTGAGAAGTGTGATGACCCAAAAGGCAATATCAGGAATAGTGAAAAGAGGGAAAAAAAATATGTTTGTAAGCTGGGGCCTAAGGGAAGTTTCAACAGTCACACACTTCAAATATTAAAATTGCAGGCAATTTCATTAAAACATTGACATCTGAGAGGAATATAATCTGAGGTCTTGGGAAACAGAATAGTGGATTAGCAGAGTCTGACTATGAAAATTACTGCCATAAATTTTCTGGACATAGACCAGAGAGCAAAATCACTGCATGAGACGGAGAATTTCAGTTTCTAAGAAAAAGAGTTTAAATAGGAATTTTGGAATCGGTTGACTCAAGGAGTTTGTTTTGAAACACAACCACCAGAAAATCTTTTAAAACCTGAAAGCCTACTTATTAGTGTGGTAGAAGTAATAGATTTTTTTTTAGCTGAGAGATATGAAAAAAAATATATATCTTCCTCTGTTGGACCATTCTAAGACTGTTGTAGCTTTGCCATTTTTTGGTTTAGATACAGAGTAGTTTTGTATCCTCACTGCCCAGGAATAAATAATAATTAATGGATCTTGCCATTGGTTGAGGTTTAGCAAGAGGATGAAGGTTTAGGTGAGATCTGGCAAGTTTTGGAAGAAGTCACAGGTAAGGAGGACATAAATGGCATCAAGGGTACTCAAGTCACTTAGACAAGTTCACACAATAAGAGACCAAACAAAAATCAGTCTTTTATTTAATACACCAGTTTCTGTAGGTATACTTATTAAAACTGTATGTCAGCTAAAGATAATGAGGGGTAGAGTTATCAAATAATTTTGCCATGGTTTAATAAGTGAGTAGAAATTTGCACTGATAGAGAATATACCAGTGATTATTTGAGATTTGCAATGGCATTTTTTAAATATTTAATATTGATGTAGTCTTACCTACTGCTTACAGTTCAAATGGTTTTCTAGAAAGATTAAAATTCTTAAGTAATACCTAAGGAGTTCTAGTGGCTTAGTGCCTAAGGCATTTGACTGCTAAGTAGAAGGTGAGGAGTTCAAATCCACCAGTCACTCCATGGCAGGAAGACTGGGCAACCTACTTCTGTAAAGATTTACCACCTCGGAAACCCAAAGGAAATCACTATGAGTAGGAATAAACTCGATGGCAGTGAGTTTGGTTTAGTTAAATAATGCATACCCATCATGGTTTAAACAGCTCTTATAGATTTTGTGATGCAGTATAATGTACTGCAAAAGGGCAACAATATGGAGTCAAAATGACAAAATATAAAATCCTTGAAGGTAGAAGCTGGAAATTATTCTTTGTTTCCTATCATTGAAATGACCCCATGGACTAGAACAAAGCTTTTTACATGAGAAATATAATAAAATCCTTACTAAACAAGACAATGGCTGATTTAAAAAAAAAAAAAAAAGAATAGTATTCCTACATAAATAATAGAATCAGTTTGCCAATTTTTGACACATTGCTGGGGGAAAGAGCATGGTGGGATTCTGGTAGAGTATGCATTGAATCTATAAGCATTTTTGGAGAAAATTGCCATCTTAACAGGAGCCTCTGAATGGCATTACCATTAAGTACTGGACTATCAGCCAAAGATTGGCAGTTTGAACCCACACAAAGGTGTCTCAGAAGACAGGCCTGGCAATCTGCTTCTGAAAGCTCATAGCCTTGAAAAGTCTAAGGAGTTGTTCTACACTGCACACATCAGCCTAACACACCAGTAAAGTTTATACAGAGGGAAAGATATAGAGAAATTTATGTTAGAAAAATGGCTCACACACTTGGCAAATCCCAAGTTCTTGGATCAAACATCAAGAAGGAGGCTTTTCTCAACTCACACAGCTGCAGGGGCTGACCAGCTCAAAGTTGGCAGGCAGTATACCGGCTGTTGACTCCAACAAATGATGAATCCAAGATCTCCAGGCCAAATGGTGGATTGTTTGCTCACAGATAGTTGTAGGCAGCACAACAGGATCCCGATCCACAGAAGAGAGTCTCTTTTCCCAGGATGTCCATAAATACATTGGAAGCAGGACACACCCTTAAAGAAACTCCCTTTCAATGGATGGGCTACTCAAAACATATACATCCGATCCCATCATGGGAATAGCCCACCTCACAATTGCTTAACCACACAGAATTGCAGTCCAGCCAAGTTGACACACAGCTCCAACTATCACAACTGGCTTCAACAACATTAAATTAGGCTTTTATTTATTGCTGAGTTAAATGTAACCTCACCCGTCACTTAATTTGTGAAAAAAAAAAAACTTTAATATTCATATTAAAAAATGAGTATTAACTAATTATAGGGATAATAATGAATGTACTTTTTTCTTTTCTATAAGTAGCAGATTACTTGAAACTATTATCAAACTACTTGTCACTGTAGATGAGAACTTACTTTTTTGACAGACATTTTATTATAAGCTCTATGAATTATATCTAATAAAAATGAGCTATATAATGATCCCTGAATCCTTGTTGAAGTATCATGATTTTTTTTTGTGAAGGACTTTATCATAATAATTGAAAATTTTAAAGACAAATGCCTGTAACAATTCAAAAAGTGATCGCATCTGTCAGTTTTTCAGAAAATTGTTTTCCCCAAAATACTGACAGTTATATGAAATCCAAGGTGTTTAGAATTTCTGGTAACATAAAACATTTTGAAGATATAAATGACAAAATAAATTCTACATACGATAGAAGGCTGAGAGATTAGAAGCATGAGAGGGCTTATGGAGGGATCCCAGGACAAAGAAGTGTGTGTGACCTCTATGCTCTTAGTGTGATCCCTAATCAACAGCTAGCAAGACCTTAAGTATTTAGTCCTACAACCACAGAGAAGTGAATTTTCTCAATAACCTGGAGTAGGTTTAAATGAACCTTTCCCTAGCCAAGTCTTTAGACACAACAAGCCAACACCTTAATTTTAGCATTATGGGCGCCTGAGAAAACAATTCAGCTACTCCATGTCCAGACTTCTGATCTAAGGAACTGCGAACTAATAAGTGGGTGATGTTTTAAGCTACTCAGATGGTAGTAAGATGTAACAGAGCAATTAAAAAAAAAAAAATAGGACATATTATCTCCTTGTATATATTTTATTTTTTTTCTGTATATTTAAAATGTGTTTATGCAGGCAAAATACAGTTGGTTATTTTCTTAAATAATATTATACCCTTTAATATGTAGCTGTGATGGTTGGAATTGTTTGTCAACTTGGCTGAACCATGATTCTCAGTGGTTTAAGAAGTTGTGATGTGGGTTATTCCCATGATGAGATCAGATCTATATGTTTTGAGCAGCCAATCCACTGAAAGGAAATTTCCCTAGGGGTGTGCCCTGCTTCCAATATATTTATGGACATCCTGGGAAAATGAGACACTCTTCTGTGGATCTGGATCTTGCTGTGCTGCCTACAACTGTCCATGAGCAAATAATCTACATTTGGCCTGGAGATCTTGGATTCATCATTCATTGGAGTAAATAGCAGGTATACTGCCTGACAACCCTGAGCTTGTCAGCCCCTGCTTTCAAAATGCACCTACAGGTGCATGAGTCAGGAAAAGCCTCCAGATTTATGTTTGATCTAAGAACTTGGGACTTGTCAGCTTCTATAAGTGTGTGAGCTATTTTCCTAAGATAGATTTCTCCCTCTCTTTCTATATATAACCTTTACTGGTTTTGCTTCTCTAGAGAACCCAGCCTAACAAAGTAGCATTCAAAAAATTAATATTTAAGTGAACATTATATATTAAATTTCAAATATATAATCTTACTATTTCTTTTCTATTTATCTTATTTCTTTTTGTTCCTTTTTTACTCTTTTTTTGGATTAATTTTATTTCTTTTATTATTCCATTTTATCTCTTGTAATGACTTACTAAGTATAATGTTTAGTTTGGTTTTTATTATTTTATTGGTTCCTTTAAAGTTTATATTATACCTTTAACTTATCGTAATATTCATGTGAGTAATATTAACCATTTTACATGTAGTTTAACCAGCTTATACTATTTTATTGTCACCTCCCTCCTCCCAGGTTTTAAGTTATTTTTTCATACAATTTTCTTTTGCATATATTCTAAATACAGTTATTTAGCCACATAGTTCAATATTTGTGCTCTTCATTTCTTTGTGTTCTTCCATATTGTCTAGTGGTATAATTTTGCTTCTGTTTGAAAGATGTCCTATAACATTTTTTGCAAGGTGATTCTCTGATGATAAATTCTTTCTATTTATGTAAATTTGAATAAATATTACTTGCCTTTGTTTCAAAAGATATTTTTACTCGATATAACAGTCATGGAGCCTGGTGATACAGTGGTTAAATCACTCAGCTGCTAACCAAAATATTGGCTGTTTGAATTCACCAACTGTTCCATGGATAAAAGATTTGGCAAAGCACTTCCATAAAGATTTACAGCCTTGGAAACATGATGGGTAATTTCTACTACATACTATGGGGCTACTATGAGTCAAAATCGACCCAGTAGCAGTGGTTAAGGGCATGACATTCTAGGTTGACAGTCTTTTTCTTTCACTAGTTTAATAAAGAAATATTCTTACTTTTCTTTGATAGAAATCTGACTGTCATTCTTGACTATGTTCCTCTGTAAAACTCGCATCTTTTTATGTATTTATTTTTTCTGACTGTCTTCTCACTCTCTATCTCTGTCTGTCTGTCTGTCTCTCTCTCTCTCTCTCTCTTTCTCTCTCTCTCTCTCTCTCTATATATATATATATATATATTTGTTGTTGTTATGTGCCATTTAGTCAGACCGACTCATAGAGACACCTCCTTGGGTTTCTCAGGCAGTATCACTACAGAAGTAGATTGCCCAACCTTCCTTCTGAGAAGTGGCTGGTGGGTTTGAACCACCTGTCTTCCGGTTAGCAGTCAAGTGCCTTAGGCACTATGCTAACAGAGCTCTCTCTCTCTCTCTCTCTCTCTCTCTCTCTATATATATATATATATATATATATATATACTTAAATCAATTAGTTCCAGCACAATTCCCTTGTGATAAAACTTGTGTAGTGCTCTTCATGTTTCTTGAGTTTAGACTTCTTTGATGTTTTTGAATCTAGATTTTTCATGAAATTAAGAAAATTTGTTGTGGTTTCTACTCAAATATCTTTTTAAGTCAGATTTCACTGTATTTATTTGCATTCATAGCTACTTATCTGTCATTTTTGTTATATTCTGGTGGCTTATATATTGCTGTGATGCTTGATGCTGATCCACTGATATTTCAAATACTAGCATGGTCATCTAGGATGCACAGTTTTCATGAGAGCTTCCAGACTAAGACAAATTAGGCAGAAGGAAGAAGCAGTCCACTTCTGAAGAAATTGGCTGATGAAAACCTTATCAATAGCAGAGAAACATTGTCTGATACAGTGCTGGAAGATGAGTCCCTCAGGTGGGAAGGGTTTCAAAATACAACAGGAGAAGAGCTGGATCCTCAAAGTAGAGGCAACCTTAAAGACATGGATGGAGTAAAGCTTTTGTAGTTTTCATTTGCTCTTGTGGTAAAACTCAAAATTAAGAGATCAGATGCAAATAATCTTTAATAATCAGAATGTGCAATCTATAAAGTATGAATCTAGGAAAGTTAGAAGATGCCAAAGAAGAAATGGAATGCATAAAGATCAATACAATAACTTAAGCATTAGTGAGCTGAAATGGACTAATATTGGCTGTTTTGAATAAAGCAATTATAATATCTCCTACAATGGGAATGGCAAATTGAAGATGAATTGTGTAACATTTATCTTCAAAAAGAATATTTCAAGATCTGTCCTGAAGTACGATGCTGTCAATGACAGGGTAATAGCCATACATTTATAAGGAAAGCCAGTTAATACTACCATTATTCAAATTTACACACCAACAACTAAAGTCAAAGATGAATAAATTGAAGATATTCACAAACTTCTGCTGTCTGAAATTGACCAAACATGCTCTCAAGATGCAATGATAATTACTGATGATTGGAATGCAGCAGTTTGGGAAAAAAAAAAAAAAAAAGAAGCCCAGATATTTAAACAGTATGGCCTTGGTGATAGACATAACACAAGAGATCATATGATGGAATTTTGCAACACCAAAGACTTATTAAATCTAAAAACCTTTCATAAACAACATAAAGGTCACTATACATGTGACCTCACTAGATGGAATACACAGGAATCAAATCAACTATATCTGTGAAAAGAGCAAAGTGAAAGGCCAACTGTGGAACAGATGATCAATTGTTCATTAGCAAACTTAAGTGGAAGCTCAAGAAAAACAAGGCCAAGAGAGCCAAAATATGACCTTGAGTGTATCTTACCTGAATTTAAAAAACATCTAAAGAACAGATTTGACTCATTAAACACTCGTAACTGAAGACCAGATGAGTTGTGGGATGACATAAATAATGCCATACATGAAAGAAACAAAAGGTTATTAAAAAAAAAAAAAAAAAAAGGAAAGAAAAATACCAGTAAGGAAGCCAGAAGAGAATATGAAACTTGCTGTTGAATAGAGAGTAGTTCAAGTCAATGGAAGAAATGAGGACACAAAAGATCTGAACAGAAGATTTCAAAGAGCAGCTTGAAGGGACAGAGTATTATAATAAAATGTGTAAAGAGCTGGGATTAGAAAACCAAAAGGAAAGAACACAGTCAGCATTTCTCAAGCTAAAGAGCTGAAGAAAAAATGCAAACATCGAGTTGTAAGATTGAAGGGTTCTACAGGAAAAATATTGAATGATACAGAAGACATCAAAAGAAGATTGAAGAGTCTTCTACACAGAATAACTGTACAAAAAAAATTGGTTGATTTTCATCTATTTCAGAAGGTGACATATAATCAAGAACCACTGGTATTGAAGGAAGAAGTCAAATGATACTGAAGGAATTGGTGAAAAACAAGGCTCCAGAAACTAGCAGAATACCCATTGAGCTGTTTTAACAAACAAATGCAGCACTGGAGGCAATCACTTGTTAATGCCAAAAAAATGTAGATTCCAGATACCTGGCCAACTGACTGGAAGAGATTCATACTTATGCCCAATCAGAAGAAAGGTGATCCAACAGAATACATAAATTACTGAACAATGCCATTAATATCACATACAAGTAAAATTTTGCTGAAGATAATTCAAAAATTGTACTGGAATGACTGGAAACTTCCAGAAATGCAAGCTGGATTCAGAAGAGAATGTGGAACAAGGGATATCATTGCTGATATCAGATGGATCTTGGCTGAAAGCAAAGAATACCAGAAAGATGTATCCTTGTGTTTTATTGACCATACAAAAGCATTTGACTGTGTGGACCATAACAAATTATGGATAACATGTTGAAGAAAGGGAATTCTGGAACATAAGGAACCTGTGCATAGACAGGAGCCTGTTGTTCTAACAGAACAAGGAGATACTGCATGGTTTAAAATAAGGAAGGGAGTGCATCAGGGTAGTATCCTTTCACCACACTAAATCAATCTGTATGCTGAGCCAATAATCCAAGAAGCTGGACTATATGAAGAAGAATGCAGTATCTGTATTGGCGGATGACTCATTAACAACCTGTGATATGCAAATGAAACAACCTTGCTTGCTGAAAGTGAAGATGACTCCAAGCAGTTACTGATGAAGATTAAAGACTACATCCTGCAGTGTGGATTACACCTCAATGTAACAAAAACTAAAATCCTCACAACTGGACCAATAAGCAGCATCAAAATAAATAAGCAGCATTGAAATAAATGGAGAAAAGTTTGAATTTGTCAAAGATTTCATTTTACTTGGTTCCACAATCAACTCCCATGGAAGCAGCAGTCAGGACATCAGACAATGTATTGTACTGAGCAAATCTGCTGCAAAAGCCCTCTTTAAAGTGTTGAAGACCAAAGATGTGTCTTTGAAGACCAAAGTGCACCTAACCCAAGCTGTGGCATTTTCAGTTGTCTCATATGCATGTGAAAGCTGCACAATGAATAATGAAGACCAGAAGAAGAGCTGATGCTTTGAAGTTGTGGTTTTGGCGAATATTGAGAGAACCACAGACTGCCAGGAGAACAAACATCTGTCTTGGAAGAAGTGAAGCCAGAATGCTCTTTGGAAGCAAGAATGACCAGACTGTGTCTCACCTACTTTGGTCATGTTGTCAGAAGGGACCATTCCTTAGAAAAAGATAGCATGCTTGGTAAAGTGGAAGGTCAGTGAGAAAGGGGAAGACCCTCAATTAGATGGACTGACATAGTGGTTGCAATGATGAGCTCACATATAGCAAGGATTGTGAGAATGGTACAGGACTGGGTAGTGTTTTGTTCCATTATCCATAGGGTCACTGTGAGTCATGCTGTCTCAACTGCACCTAACAATAATAACAACAACTCATTTTAAGATAAAATAAAACAATAGTGATATAGGTATGTTTATTCTGACAAATACACAGTTCCAAATCAAATTATTAATTTTTACAAACTATTTATAAATCAACTTTCTCTATTTTTTTCTTGTTTTTCATCATTATCTGAGAGTAAATAAGCCTAAGTTGACATCATTGTAAATGTTTAATTAGAAAAAGGACCTGGAAATGCTGGACCTAAAATAACTTGAGAATTTCATAAGGAGATTCAATTGTTGTTGTTGTTGTTGTTAAGTGCCGTCGAGTCGTTTCCGACTCATAGCGACCCCATGCACAGCAGAACGAAACACTGCCCGATCCTGCACCAG
>NW_006921660.1:10503280-10525166 GCF_000298275.1 Orycteropus afer afer | reverse complement strand
AATCAAGTGCTCAGGGATTCCCATTCTTCTCAATGTTATCCATAATTTGTCATGATCCACACAATCAAATGCCTTTGCATAGTCAATAAAACACAAGTAAGAGTAGCCAAAAAAATTAGTGTTGAAACAAAATGAAATATATTTGAAAAATTAATGTATGAACATTTCCTTCTCATATGTTTCTCTTTAAAATAGGATGTCCTTCAAGGAACTGAACTCAACCCCCATGACTCAGATTTCAGACAAACAAGAGACAGATCTATAAGTTGAACAATACTACCAGGAAGGTATACACTTATTAGAAAAGTCAACCATATGACATTAAAAGGGCATTATTTGCCTGGGATAAATATAAAAAGGGAAAACGAGACAGGAAAGAATGACTAATGGAAATGGTTAACATAAGGAGGAAGTAAATAGAACATTGTTGCATGGTGAGATTGAAATGAATGTCACAAAACAAAATGTTTATGCATTATTAAAAAAAAAAAAATTGCTCTGTAAACTTTTACCCAAAGCCATGCACCAAAAAAACCTTTCAGATATTATTTTTAATTTTTTTTTTTTCTATATGTGTCCTTCTCTTATCCTTAGAGCCTACAATTACGTATCTGCTTATCACTGGGTCATAGCTCACTTATGTTCTTTTTTATATTTTATATTTAATTTTATCTCTATTTTTTTAAAGTAAAATATCTTCAATTTATCTAATACTTTCTTCCCTAATATCTACTGGATAATTAAACCTGCCCAGTGAGTTTAAATATCACATTTTATCATTTTTATTTCTAGAATTTTAATTTGACTCTTTGCATAGTCCATGTCTCCACTTATTATCTTATAGCATTTATTTTGTTGTTTCAACACTGTACATATGAAGTACATTTGTAATAATTGCTTTAATATCTTTGTCTTGTAATTCTCTCATCATTTTCAGTCCTGGTTCTGTTTTGATTCATTGAGTATTCTCCTCATCCTGGGTATTCTGTTTCTCCTTCTTCTTATGCCTGGTAATTTTTTTAATGGATGTGAGATCTAGTGATTTTACCTTTTGCAATTCTGGATTTTTTGTAATCCTATGGATATCCTTAAGATTAGTTCTCAGACTTAGTTAAGTTACTTGGAAAGGAAAAGATTCTTTCTAATATGATGTTTAATATTTCACATTTAAGGTGCTATTGAGAACACTGTTTAGTCTAGACTTAAATATTGTCCATTACTAAACTAATGTCCCAGCATCATATTTTCCAATATGGCTGTAGGGAAGAGGAATTATTCTGAGATTTGTGTGTTACCAGATAGTAGTACCTCTGATCCAGTGAAGATTTCTCCCTTTTGTGTTGGACAGCTATGTCAGTGAACATATTGGTCATTACACTGCTGAATTGTTGATACAGATTCGCTTCATATCTAAGGAGTTCCCATCCTGTGTAGCACTCTCCTTTCTGATGCTCTTTCCTTCCTATACTGATAGCCAGAATCTTGTAAAAACAATGTTTCAAATATTTTTTAATTCCTGATTTTGATTGTGTCATGCAGGAGGATAAATTTTATTGCTGTTATTACATAATGATCAAAAGCAAATATTTTCACTAGGTTTCAATTGATAAATACTCAAATCATGAAATAAAATTAAATGTATGTCTTCTTTTGACAAATGTATTTTAAAATATCTGATTTTGGTACAAAAAATTAAATGTCTAAACTCTGAAGTATATATTCATTTTTTAATTCAAAAACACTTTATTTGAAATAATAGGATGATCAATCATTTTTTCAAGAAAAATATATCTACCATATAATAATTTTAAATAAAGTGGTGTTGCAATGGTTAAGCTTCTAACTGAAAGGTAAGAGGTTTAAACTCAAACTCAGGTCCAAGCAGGACAAGTTTTCATGATCTGCTGCCATAAAGATTATAACCTAGAGAACCTATGGCACAGTTCTACTCTTTCATGTAGGATCGTTACAAGTTGGAATCAACTTGATGCCACACAACAACACAAACAACATAATGATTTTAAGATGAATAGCTTACCCATTTATAATTTGATTTTAAAATAATGCTAATTTTATTTCTGTAGTACAGGTATACAAAAGCTCATACTATTTGGTGAAATTTTAGGAAATTACATTGTAAATTGTCTTAAATTAATATGCATTAGTCATTTGGACATTAGCTAATGTACCTATGTATAAGTATTAACTGGCTAAATGCACAGTATGTTATTTTTTTTTTCTTTTTCCATAAAAACTTATTTCATTCAAAAATTTTCACTTCATATTTAGAAATTATAAATATTGTCTGTTTTAATATTATACATTCTCCTTTATAATTATTTTATTTGTACATATGTTTAGTTTAAATGGAACACTTTTTAATTTCTAAAGTGTGCTCTTATTTTCTTTACCTTCAAGTCTTAGAATAATGCTAAATATTTGTTTAATTCCCAAGGTGTTCTTTTATGTGCTTTAAAAAATTATTCCATCTGACATTTTTCCAAATGATTTCTCAATTAAATTAATTTGGCTTAGTTATAAATGTCTTCAGTATAGAGAGTTTTGGAAATCCCTTGACAAAATGTGTTCATCCATCTAGTATTTTGACAAGTTACAGTTTCTATTTGTTCTTGTTTCCCTTTTGAGACACATGTAGGAAATAAGCTTTTTAATTTGAAAGAAAATACAAATTTTATTGGTTGTATTTCTATTATGTTAAAGATGTGATTCATGAATTTACCACTGGGTTTTAAATGTAGAACTTAATCATAACAGTAGCGTGTGTGTGTGTGTGTGTGTGCAATCTTTACTGTTGCATCAGTTAAAAAAGTAAATGACCATACCCAGGAAACTAAAGCTTTTACAAAAAGTGTGCTTTGTTTCCTTCACAATTTTTCCTGTTTTGAAATTATTTTAACAATAAATTCTCTAAGGTAATCTGTGAACATTTCCTTTAGTGCACATTTTTTTTCTCTGAGATGAGCAAGCCGCACAAATTGAGCTACAAATATTTAACCTCTTTCTTTAAAGTGAGGAACCATTTTCTCCCCAAAATAATCCACATAAGAAAAACATTTTACCATGAATAGAAATATTTGAGCAACTAATTTTATTTGACAACATACGATGTATTAGATTTATTGAAGAATGTAATGCAGGTGTTGATTTAACTGGAATATAGGTATGCTGGCATCAATGTTCAGCCTCACTGTAATATCATCTATCAAGAAACCTGAAGCACAGTGGGCAAAGTTCAATACATTTCAAATATGAAAGGAAATATGAAGTAGTGAGGGGACAAGTGCAAGTTTCAAGATACAGAATGAATACTGTTTGGTGTCACTAAGTAAAAAGCCAGATGTACACTATGAGATTTATGACATAAGCTAACAACAAGAAAATATTGTCAGACCTGGGCATCAATATTTTCTTCAAGTGTATAGGCAATGAAAGATAATATTGAAGAAAGATTTACATAAAACTCACTTAAACACTAAATTGCCAATGACAATAGTGATGTGTTTTAATAACTTTATGAAAGATATCATTCAGGTGAAAGACACTCAAGGGAATATGCCACACATTCTATCTCTGTAATCAAGTGATTTATTTTTCTGACGTACAATACTTATAAGAAGTCATAAATTCACATCACTTAGGTAAAGAAGGGAGTGGCTATTCAGGTAATAAATCTATATTTAAGTCTTGTTTGTAGAAATTTTCTGTGATACAATGTACTGAGAGTAGCTTTAAAAAGACAAAACTAATGACTGCTATCATTTTGTTAACTTTCTATTATTACTGCTATTTTGATAGATATGTAACTCTCTTGAGCCATAAAACATAAATTTTATGTCAAAGTAATGTCTGATAGAAATAGCCTGGCCATATTTTGAAAATTGTTGTTATAGCATTGACAATGAAATGCTTAATTATAGTAACTCCACTAAATGATAAATCCAAGGCAACCCATCAAGAGTATGACAAAGAGGTATTTCAAACTTTATAGCAACAATCATTTGATGACACTTCTCTCATTCAAAAGAATCTATTAACAGAGGCAGACAGATACAGCAACTGTAGTAAGCTACATTTGAGCCTCCTAGATTGCTTAGCAGGAGAAAGTAATACAGGCTTTTTCTTTTGCTTTGTTTTCATCTATGACATCAATTCCATAGACTAAGAGAGAAAAACTACTACAGATATGTTATTCTTTGTTTTAGCGTTATTTCAAGGTTGCCTGGTCTCAATAAAATAGACAGTAGATGACATTCATAAACATAACGACCTAGTGAAATTTTATCATAAAAACATTGAAAAAAAATTTTGAGGCAGGGTATTCCTAATAATAATGGCACTATTAAAAATAATAAGAGCTAATGTTTCTTTAGCTATAGTTCACATTTACAAAGATAATAGATTTGTCAGTGTTTCAATATGTGTATTGAATACATATACATAAATTTATTAAAATAGATATGTGTGTAGCTATATATTAAATATAGATATGTATATAAGATTGGATATTTTCTTCCCAAAAGATAACGTTGGATTTTTAAACACTGGTAAATATGTCCTTGTAGGGAAATATAGTCTTTGAGAATGCTATCAATTACCATAAGGTCATACCCAAGAAGGGTGGTTCCTAATCCCATCTGAGTGGTTGTTTAACAGAAGAGTTGAAGAGACACAGAGGAAGAACAACCATATGAGGATGTATCTATAAGCCAGGAAATACCATTTGGAGCTACCCGAAGTTGAGAGAGACAAAAAATTATGTGTCTCAAGAATGGAAGATCAGGATTGGAGGAAGACTCACTAACAACCTGCAATATGCAGGCAATACAACCTAGTCTGCTGAACATGAAGTTTACTTGAAGTACCTCCTGGTGAAAATTAAAGACTGTTGTCTGCAGTATGGATTACACCTCAACATAAAGAAAACAAAAATTGTCACAACTGGACCAATAAGCAGCATCACAATTAATGGAGCAAAGAGTGAAATTGTCAAAGATTTCATATTACTTGGTTCCACAATCAACAGCAATGGAGGCAGCAGTCAAGAAATCAAATGACATATTGCACTGGCCAAACATACTGCAAAAGACCTCTTTGAAGTGTTGAAGAGCAAAGATGTCTCTTTGAGGACTTGTTGTTGTTGTTGTTGTTATGTACCATCAAGTTGGACCCGACTCATAGCAACCTTCCTTGGGTTTCCAAGGCAGTATCACTATGGAAGTAGATTGTCCCATCTTCCTTCCAAGGAGTGGCTGGTGGGTTTGAACCACCAGCCTTCTGGTCAGCAGTCAAGTGCTTTACGCACTATGCTACCACAGCTCCCCTTTGAAGACTAAGGTGTACTTAACCCAAGCCATGGCATTTTCAATCACCTCATATGCATGTGAGAGCTGGACAATGAATAAGGAAGACCAAAGAAGAGTTGATGATTTTGAATTGTGATGTTGGTGAAGAATACTGAAAGTATCATGAATTGTCAGAAGAAGCAACAAATCTGTCCTGGAAGAAGTTCAGCAGGAATGCTCCTTGGAAGCAAGAATGACCTGACTTCATCTCACCTACTTTGGTCATGTTGTCAGAAGGGACCATTCCATGGAGAAGAGTATCCTGTTTGGTGAAGTGGAAGGTCAGTTAAAAAAGGGAAAGCCCTCAACAAGATGGATCAACATAGTGGCTGCAACAATGGACTCAAGCATACCGAGGATTGTGAATCTGGTGCTGGACAAGGCAATGTTTCCTTCTGTTGTACATAGGGTCATTATGAGTCAGAGCCAACTCAATGGCACCTAACAACAATGACAAAGAGACTTTAGAAGAAGCCTTACCCAGTCAACAAGTTGATTTGGACCACTAGCCTTCTGAACTATGTAACAATAAATTTCAATTCTTTATAACCACGCAGTGTGTGGTACTTTGTTATGGTAGCACTAGGAAACGGTACACTAATTTGCTGATAATATATTAGCAAACTCATGAACACAGCATGGGGACACACATACACACATTCATAATCTTTTCATGAAATCTTTACTTGTGTTTTTTAGTAACTATTTAGTCTCATAATTTCCCTATGAGAAAGGCATTAAAATCATCATACCATAACTGCAAAATACATACTTGACAAAACTAGTAATTCAGTTAATAAATATCAGAAATTAAACTTGTGCTCTGAACTTCCAATTTTATGTCTTTTGTTCTACCTAGAATGCCATCCAACCACATATAAAATATCACCTCACAGACAGGCAACGTGACAGTGAGACATTTGAACCAAGTGGTTACTAAATGATCCATAATATTTAAATTTATAGAGCATTAGTGACAAAGAAACATGTAATAACATGTATATATACTTGAAATTGAAAATAATTCATTGTAGAAAATAGGATAAGACTTTGTTGTTGTTGTTGTGTGCCATCAAGTCAGCCCCAACTCATAGTCACCCTTCCTTGGGTTTCCGAGGCAGTATCCCTACAGAAGTAGAATTTCCCCAACCTTCCCACTGAGGAGTGGCTGGTGGGTTTGAACCGCAAGCTTTATGGTTAGCAGTCAAGTGCCTTAGGCACTATGCTACCAGAGCTCCTAGCATAAGACTTTAGAAGTTATAAATAGAAGGCTATGATTCTGGAATGAGCATTAGATAAAAAAAAATAATGAAAAGGATTTATAAGCCATGATTTACTCTAAGACAATATGATTGTCAATTTTTCATTTTAGAAAACAAATGATTCATGCCTTCTTATAATCCACTGACTTTTTTCTCTAAGTTACTACAAATTAAGAGATCTTTTGCTTAATAGTGTCATGCTCTTTTTATATTTAATCATTGTCCAAATTTCTAAGGGATTTTTATTATTTTTTAAAATATAAATCTGTGAATATTATGTACTTGAAAAATCTGTACAATTTAAATAAAAATCAAAGAAAATGTCTGAAGAATTATAGGTTTATTAGAGGGGGAGGATTTCTCCACCTAAATCCTCTTATTATTATTAAGCTTAACACTTTCAGGAGAAAATCAAACTTTATGAAAACGGTCTTAACACCTCTGGGTTTCTATATAATCTTTTCATTATTATTATTTTAAATATTTTAATGTAAGTCTTTGATTAGAATGTACTGTAATAAAGAATAGAAGATTTTTCTGAGATTCATATTTTCAGATCTCTATTTGTGTTACAAAAACACACACAAAAACGAAAAACCTCACTGATGTCAAGTCAGTTCTGATTCATAGAGACTCCTACTTGGATTTCTGAGGTGGTATCTCTATGGAAGTAGATTTTCCAGTCTTCCTTCCAAGGATCAGTGGGTGGGTTTGAACCACCAGCCTTCTGGTTAGTAGTAAAATGCCTTAGGCACAACATCACCAGAACAAAATGCTAATAGAATGTATTCATTAAAGAACAATGTTATCAATGGAAGACAGAATCAATGAGATTGAAGAAGATAACTAAATGCTTCTTTAGAAAGGGATCAATCAGAAAAAAAGATCAAACCTAAATAAAGAAAGCCTAAGATTCATGTGGGATACCATCAGAAGGAATAACTTACATGTAATCAGAATTCCAGAACAGGAAGAGAAAATGATACCACTGAGATAACTTTCTAAGATCTTCTGTAAGAGAACTTCACTGACATGATGAAAAATTAGAATATATCCATTCAGGGAGTCCAATGAACCACAAACAGGATAGACCCCAAAAGAAAAATACCAAGATATATCATAATCAAACTCACCAAAACCAAAGACAAAGAAAGAATGCTAAAAACAGCACAGGAAAAATGAAAAGTTACCTACATGGGGCAGCAAATAAAAATAAGCTCTAATTTCTCAGCATAAACCATGAAAGCAAGAAGGCAATAATAGAATGGCATATATAAACCCTGAAAGAGAAATATTTCCAACCAAAAATTATATATCCAGGAATATAATCCCTCAAATATGTTGATGAAACTAGGAGATTTGTAGATAAGCAGAAACTAAGGGAATTTGTTAAAACCAGACTAACCTTACAAAATAAATAAATAAATAAATAAATAAATAATTCTAAAGGGAGTCCTTTGGACACAGAGCTAATAATAGCAAATGACTGTTGTTGTTGTTGTTTGCCGTCGAGTCGGCCCCGATTCATAGCGACCCCTCCTTGGGTTTCCAAGGCAGTATCACTAAGGAAGTAGGATTGCCCAACCTTCATAGTGACTAAGACACTTGCCTGCTAACCAGACGGCTGGCGGTTCAAACCCCCCAGCCACTCCTCGGAAGGACCCAAAATACATAAATCAGACTTCAAGAGTGTTGAAAAGGCAAACAGATGACTCCACAGTCATAGTAGGAGACTTTAATACACCACCTTCAATGAAACATAGAACAATTGGAAAGAAACTCAACAAAGACCTTGAAGAACAAAATAATACAATCCACTAACATAACCTTATAGACACCTTCAGAACACTTTGCCCAACAACATCATACTATATATTTTTTTTTCTACTGTACAAGGAACATCCCCATGATAGAGCATATATTAGGCCATAAAGCAAGCCTTAATAAATTTAAAAAGATTAAAATGCAGCAAAGCAGCTTCAAAGATCAAAGTTCTATAAAATTAGAAATCAACAATAGGAAGTAAAGGGAAAAAGAGTAAACACGTGGAAACTGAACAACACCATCCTTAAGAATGCTGGCTAACAGAAGAAACAAAATAATGAAAATTAAAAAAAAAAAAATCTTGAATCAAATGAGAATCAGAACACAATGTACTAAAATCTTTGGGACACAAAAAAGCAGTGATCAGAGTCCAATATAAAGCAGTAAATGCATACATCAAAACAGAAGAAACAGCAAAAATCAACACCTTAACACAAAATCTCCAACAATTAGAGAAAGAACAGCAAGAAAAACCTCCAGTCACCAGAAGAAAGGAAATAATAAAGATTTGAGCAGAAATCAATGGAATGGAAAATAGAGAATCGAAAAATCAACACGACTAAAGTTTTTTTTTTTTTTTTTAATAGGTTAATAAAATTGACAAACCACTGGAAAATTTAACAAAGAAAAAGAGGGAGAGAATACAAATAACAGAAATAAGAAATAAATTGGGCAATATCACAACAGAACCAAATGAAATAAAAAAGAAAATATGAGGACACTATGAAGGATTGTACTTTAACAAATTTGAAAGTCAAGAAGAAATGGACAGAGCTCTAGAAACACACTACTTACCTACTCTAACACAGACTGAGGTATAAAATTTGAACAGACTCATAATGCAAAAAGAAATTGAACAAGTCAAAAAGAATTACTAACAAAAAAACTCCTGGCCAAAACGATTTCAATGGAGAATTCTACCAAATGTTCAGAGAAGAACTGACACCAATACTAGTCAAACAATTCCAGAACATAGAAATAATGGAACCTCCCAAATTCATTTTATGAAGCAAGTATAATATTGATACCAAAACAGACAAACATATCACCAAAAAGGAAAACTACAGACCAATATCCCTCATGATTATAGATGCAAAAATCTTCAACAAAATCCTAGCCAATAGACTCCAACAATATATCAAGAAAAGAATGCATTATGACCAAGTGGGGTTCATATCAGGTATGCAAGGATGGTTCAACATTAGAAAAAAAATCAATGTCAGGCACCACATAAATAAAACAAAGAAAAAGAACTACATGATCATAACAATTGATGCAGAAAAGGCATTTGAGAAAATCCAACATCCATTCTGGATCAAAATTCTCAGCAAAATAGGAATATAAGGGACATTCTTCAACATAATTAGGGCATCTATGCAAAACAAACAGCCAAAATTATTCTAAATACAGAGAGACTTAAACCATTCTCCTTGTTAACAAGGATGCCCCCTATGACCACTTCTTATTGCCTAGCCAGGGCAATAAGGCATGAAAGAGAAATCAAAGGCATCCAGATTGGTAAGGAAGAGGTCAAACTATCCCTATTTGCTGATATATAATCCTATACCAAGAACAAACAAAAGACTCAGTCAAAAGTCTACTGGAACTAATTGAGATATTTAGCATCGTGGCAGGATATAAGATCAACATCCAAAAATTAGTTGGATTCCTGTACACCAGCAAAGAGATAGCTGAAAAACAAATGAGGAAATCAATACCATTTACAATAGCCACCAAAAAAAAAAAAAAAAAAAGAAGTACTTGGGAATAAATCTTACCAGGGACACAAAAGACCTGTACAAAGAAAAATATAAAATACTGCTTCAAGAAACCATACGAGATCTATATAAATGAAATAACATACCATACTCATGGAAGATTGAACACTGTGAAAATAATAATTCTTTCCAAAGCAATCTGTACATTCAATGAAATCCCAATCCAGATCCCATCACATTTTTTAAGGATATGGGAAAACCAGTTACCAACTTTATATGGAAAGGAAAGAGACCTCGGATAAGCAAAGCACTACTGAAGAAGAACCAAGTAGGATGTCTCATACTGCCAGATTTTGAAACCTACTATATAGCCACAGTAGTCAAAATTGCCTGGTATTTGTACAATAACAGACACATAGACCAAAGGGATAGAATTGAGAACCCAGGAATAGATCCTTTGACCTATGGTCAGCTGATCAATAACAAAGAGCCTAAGTCCATTAAATGGGAAAGAGAATGTTTATTTAATAAATGGTGCTGGCAAAAGTGAATATCTATTTTCAGAAAAATGAAACAAGATCTGTACCTCACACCATACACAAAAAATAACTCCAGATAGATCAAAGATTTAAATGTGAAACCTAAAACTGTAAAGTTCCTCAAGGAAAAACTATGGCCAAATTTAGGGGCCCTAATATATGGCATAAATAGACTACCAAGCATAACCCTAAATGAACAAACAGGAGAGGAGAAACTAGATGAATGGGACCTTCTAAAAATTAGATCAAATTTTTTATGCTTCTGAAGAATTCTCCAAAAGAGTCAAAAGAGAACCTACTGATTGGGAAAAAAATATTCAACAATGACATATCTGACAAGGAACTTATCTCTAGAATTTATAGAAAACTCCAACACCTCAATAACAAAAAGACAAATAATCCAATTTAAAAATGGGCAGAAGACACGAATAGACACTTCACCAAGCAGAATATTCAGGCAGCCAACAAATATATGAGGACATACTCACAATCATTAGCCATTGTTGTTGTTGTTGTTGTTATGTGTCATCAAGTTGGACCCAACTCATAGTGACCCTTCCTTTGTTTCCGACACATAAGAGAGATGAAAATCAAAACAACAATGGGATATCATCCTACCCCCCAGCACTAGCAACAAAGTTCAAGAAGACAGAAAATAACAAATGCTGGTGAGGATGCAGAGAGATTGGGACTCTCATACACTGCTGGTGGGACAGTAAAATTGTACAACCATTGTGGAAATCAGTATGGAAATTCCTTCAAAAGTTGGAATTAGAAATATTGTTTGATCCAGCCATTCCATCACTAGGTATATATCTTAAACAAGTGAAAGCCAGGACAAGAACAGACATATGCACATCCATGTTCATTGCATCACTATTTATAATAGCAAAAAGATGGAAACAACTTAGGTGTCCATCGACTGAAGAATGGATAACAAAATTGTGGTACATGCACACAGTAGAAGACTATGCAACTCTAAAGAATAATGAGAATCTGCAAAACACCGAATAACATGGATGAACTTGGAGGAAATTGTGCTGAGCGAAATAAGTCAATTACAGAATGACAAATATTGTATTAGTCTGTTATCATGAAAGTCAAGGAAATGTTTATATATGAAAGGAAATTATCTCTGTTGGTTACCAGTGGTGGGAGGGCATGGTAGGGAACACTGTTAGATAGATAGAGATAAGTATTGATTTGGGTGAAGACAAGGGCAATGTAACAAATGTGACTGGTCAGCATGGTGGTTTTGAGGAAAAAGAAGGCATAAAGATGTACATGGGAGGGACAGACAAAAAAGATGAACACTTTTGCACATACAGTACTGCATTCAGTGAAAGCAAACATGGGTATACATGTGGATAGATGGGTAGACAGCCTGACTATTAGGTATGTCCAAACAGTGGGGAGTGTATTCAAAACCATTTATAGGGTTGACAGACAATGGTTCTACACGTGTATTTGTATGTTATGTAAGAATTCCCAGGGGTAAAGTAGAGCTGACAAGGGACAAGTTTGTAGTGATATTTTGGTCACAACCAGCTACCCAGTGAAAGCAAGTAGTTGAACTTGTGGACTCAGGACCAGAGAAGAACTAGATGGTGCCCGGGTACCACTGTCATCCTCTTGGAGGGGGATCTATGTAGGAAATCCTTGATAGAGAGGGAAAACAATGTGGAACAAAACTCAAAATCATTTGGAAAAAAAATGGAGGGGAGGGCACCAGTTTTGCTGGTCTGATAGAGCCTGGTGTAGCCACTGAGACTATGGTCCTTAGCTGCCCTTCAGGTCAGAAATTGAACTCATACCTGTGCCTTCCAACCAAAAAAAAGACAGTCATAGGAGTTGAACATTTACTTGAGTTAGATACACTCTTTGTAGATAACAATCATGGGAGAAAAAAAGGGCTGTTAATTTACAGGGAGACAGCTCAGGGGGTAGTAGTTCATGGAGGGATGGACACAGGGAAGAGCTAACTATGAGGGGGAAGTGGGAAGGGAACTGTTGCATGGTGGTAAATTGTAGCCAATGTCATGAGACAAAGTGCATGTGAACTGCTGTACAAAAAGTGAATTTGCTCTGTAAACTCTCACTCAAATCACAATAAAAAACAATAATAAAAAGAATGGCATAGAATCTGCAAAACACTGCATAGCAAGGATAAACTTGGAGGATACTATGCTGAGTGAAATAAGTCAATCACAGAAGGACAAATATTGTATTAGTCTGTTATTGTAAAAAGTCAAGGAAGGTTTGTATATGGAAGAAATTTTTCTTTGTTGGTTACCAATGGTGGGAGTGGAGGGGAGATAGATAGGTAGAGACAAACACTGATTTGGGTGTAGGGAAGGGCAATGTGAGTGGTCAACACGATGACTTTGAGGAAGAGGAAGATATGGAGAGGTGCATGTCAGGTATGGACAACAAAGATGAACCCTTTTGCACACAGAGTACTGCACTGTCAGTGATGGCAAACATTGATCTGTGGGTGAATAGATGGGTGTACAGGCTCTCCCATGCAGTGGGAAAGCCAGGGAAAGCAGAAAAAAATCCAGGGGGTAGGGTCAAGACAGAGTGAGGAAGCAAAGGCAGGGATCCAGGTAAGGCAGTAGTCACAGGCTATGCCTCTCCCAAGTAGCGGGAAAGCAGAGAAAAAGCTGGGGGTCAGGGGGACCAGCACAGAGAAAGGAAGCAGAGGCAGGGATCAAGATAAGGCCGGGGACCCAGGCCATTTCCCTCTCAAGTAGTGGGAAAGAGGCAGGGACCTATGTAAGGGGTGGGTCGGGAAGGTGGAGAAGTTTTGAACTGACTTATCTGTCAGTTTGTCCTACTGTGGTGGTGTGTTGCTGTGAGGCTTGAGGTTGTTCCACAGTGTCTCAAACCCAGTAGGGTTACACATGGTGCACAGGTTTCAACAGCTTACACACTAAGAAAGACTAGGAAGGAGGAGACCATTCACTTCTCAAAGAATTGGCCAGGGAAAACCATATGAATAGCAGAGAAACACTGTCTGATATATTACTGGACAACTTTATGAATAGCTCAGAAACATTGTCTGAAACAGTGCAGGCAGATAAGCTACTTAGTTTGGAAGGCTTTCTAAAATAGGACCAGGAAAGAGCTACATCATCAGAGAAGAAACAGCCTTAATTATATGGATAAGATAAAACTTTTAAGACCTCCATTTGCTGACATGGCTTGACTCAAATTTAGGAGAAACAACTGTAAATATCCATTAATAATTGGAACATGGAATGTATGAAACATGAATCTAGGAAAATTGGAAGTTGTCAAAAATGAAATGGAGCACATAAATATTAATATCCTAGGTAGTAGAGAGTTGAAATGAACTGGTTTTGGCCATTTTGAATCAGACCACCATGTGGTCTACTATGCCGGGAATGACAATTTGAAGAGGAAGGACATGGCCTTTATCATCACAAAGGATATTTCAAGATCTGTCCTGAAGTACAATGCTGTCAGTGATAGGATAATATCCATACATCTACAAGGAAGACCAGTTAATATGACTGTTATTCAAATTTATGCACCAACTACTGAAGACAAAGAGGTGGATATTGAAGATTTCTATCAGCTTCTGTAGTCTGAATTTGACAGAACATGCAATCAGGATGTGTTAATTATCACTGGTGACTGAAAAGTTGGAAACAAAGAAGAATCACCGGTAGTTGGAAAATTTGGCCTTGGTGACAGAAATAATGATGCTGGAAATAGCATGATAGAATTTTACAAGACCAATGACTTATTCATTCCAAATACCTTTTGTAACTACACAAACAGGGGTCATACATGTGGACTTCACCAGATGGAATACACAGGAATCAGAATAACTACATCTGTGGTAAGAGGCAATGGAAAAGCTCAATATCTTCAGCCAAAACCAGGCCAGGAGCTGATTGTGGAACAGATCATCAACTGCTCATATGCAAGTTCAACTTAAAGTTAAAGAAGGTTAAAGCAAGTCGGTGACAGGCAAAATATGATCTTGAATATATTCTTCCTGAATTAAGAGATCATCTACAGAATAGATTTGATGCACTGAAAACTAATGACTGAAAACCAGAAGAATTGTAGGATAACATCAAGAACATTATACAGGAAAAAAGCAAAAGGTCACTAAAAAGACAAGAAAAAAAGAAAAGACCAAAATGGATGGCAGAAGAGACTCTGAATCTTGCTTTTGAGTGGAAAGTGTCTAAAGCAAATGGAAGAAATGGTAAGATATAATAGCTGAACAGAAGATTTCAAAGAGCAGCTCAAGAAGACAAGGCCAATTACTATAATGAAATGTGCAAAGACATGGAGTTAGAAAATCAAAAGGGAAGAACACACTCAGCATTTCTCAAGCTGAAAGAACTGAGGAAAAAAATTAAGCCTAGAGTTGCAATATTGAAGGATTCTATGGGCAAAATATTGAATGGTGCAGAAAACATCAAAAGAAGAAGGACGGGATACACAGAGTCACTGTACCAAAAAGAACTGGTCGATCTTTATCCATTTCAGACAGTGCCATATGATAAGAACCAATGGCACTGAAGGAAGCAGTTGAAGTAACACTGAAAGAATTGACGAAGAACAAGGATCCAGCAATTGACAGAATACTCATTGAGATGTTTCAACAAATGGATGCCCCACTGGAGGAACTCATGTGGTTATACCAAGAGATTTGGAAAACAGCTACCTGGCCAACTGACTGGAAGAGATCCATATTTGTGCACATTCCAAAGAAAGGTTATCCCACAGAATGTGGAAGTTATTGAACAATATAATTAATATCACACGCAAATAAGATCTTACTGAAGATAATTCAAAAACGGTTGCAGTAGTATATTGACACAGAACTTCCAGAGGTGCAAGCTGGATTCAGAAGAAAACATGGAGCAAGGGATATTATAGCTGCTGTCAGATGGATCCTGGCTCAAAGCAAAGAACACCAGAAAGATCTTTACTTGTGTTTTATTCATTATGCTACGGCATTTGATTGTGTAGATCGTAACAAATTGTGGATGACATTGAGAATGGGAATTCCAAAACACTTGATTGTGCTCATGAGGAACCTGTACCTTGACCAGGAGGCTGTTGTTCAAACAACACAAAGGGACACTACACAGTTTAAAATCAAGAAGAGAGTGCATCAGGGTTGTATACTTTCTCTATACTTATTCAATCTGTATGTGAATCAAATAATGTTAGAAGTTGGACTATATGAAGGAGACATGGTATCAAGATTGGAGAAAGAATCATTAACAACCTATGATACACTGATAACACAACTTTTCTTGCTGAAAGTGGGATTACTTGAGGTATGTACAGATGAAGATTGAAGAATACAGTCTGCAGTATGGATTACATCTCAATATAAAGAAAACAAAAATTCTCACAACTGGACCTATAACAAGGATCACAATACATGGAGAAAAGATTGAAGTTGTCAAAGACTTCACATTGGTTGGTTCTACAATTGATGCCAATGGAAGCAGCAGTCAGTATATGATGTATAGTGCTGAGCAAGTTGGCTGCAAGGTAACTCTTTCAAGTGCTGAGGAGCAAGAGTGTCTCCCTGAGGACTAAGTTACACCTGACACAAGCCATGATATTTCCAATCGTCTCATATGCATGTAAGATCTGGGTAATGAATTAGGAAGACTGAAGAAGAATTGATGCTTTTGAGTTGTGGTGCTGGCAAAGAATGCTGAAAGTAGCATGGACTGCTAAAAGAACTAACAGGTCTATCCTGGAGGAAGTGCAGCCAGAATGTTCCTTGGAAGCAAGAATGGCCAGACGTCGTCTCACCTACTTTGATCATGTTGTCAGAAAGGACCATTCCCTGGAGAAGGATGTCGTGCTTGTTAAGGTGGAATGGTCAACAAAAGAGGGGAAGGCCCTCAACGAGGTGGATTGACACAGTGGCTGTGATGGTGGACTCAAGTACAGCAAGGATCATGGAACTGTTGTGAGATCGGGCTGTGTTTTGTTCTGCTGTTCATAGGTTCGTTATGAGTCAGAGATTACTCAACAACACCTAACAACAACAACAACACAAAACATTATTCCACATCCTACTTTGGCAAGTAGAGACTGGGATCTTAAAAGCTTGCAAGCAGCCATCTTGATGCAATGATGTGTCTGTCCTCTTCCAGAGCAAAGAAGAATGAAGAAAACCAAATATGCATGGAAACAATTATTCTAAGACACTTGTACACCATGCAATCCTTAGCCTATATGGCTATGAGACCAGAAGAACTAAATGATACCTGGCTCCCACTATCAACCACTAGGAGGGAGAGCTATGTAGGAGGTCCTGGATAGAGTGAGAGAATAATGTGGAACAAAACTCAAAATCATAGGGAAAAAAAAAAAAAGCATCCAGGTTTGCTGGTCTGAAAGAGTCTGCTGTACTATAGCCCCTAGCCAGAGACTATAGTCTTTAGCTTCCCTTCATGTCTGGAAGTAAACCCATTCCTGCAGCTTCCAGACAAACAAAAGACAGGTGTATGAGCTGCATATTTACATTAGGTACATACACTCCTTGTAGAAATCAATCATGGGAGAATAGAAGGGCTGTGTATGCACAGAGAGGCAGCTCAGGTGGCAGGAGTGTGTAGGAGGGAAGGATACAGAGAAGAGGTAACTATGGAGAGGAAGTTGGAAGAGAGTTGTTTTATTGTGGGAAATTGCAGTCAATGTCATGAGACAAAGTATATGTGAACTGTTGTATGGAAAATGAATTTGCTTGGTAAATTTTCAGCCAAATGACAATAGAAATTAAAAAAAAAAAAATAGTAAAGCAAAAGGCTGAATGCAGAATTAATCAGTCAAGATGGTAGGGCTATAACCCAGGAACACCACCAGCCCAACTCTCATGGCAGTGAAGTCAGAACTAATTATAAATTATGTCCCCCAACAAAAGCAGCCAGTTTAGAGAGGTGGACAGTGAACCACAAAATGCAGCCAGGGAACTCTAACTGCTAATAACAGGAGAATGGCAATGAACTTTAACTTTTGTTGAGTATCTATTGTATCTGAGCCTTCACATCAGTAGGAGGGCAGTCACATGGAAAATGGGATTCAAATGGAAAAACTGATCCCACCCCATCACCACTCCATGCAAGCAGCAGAGAGTAACATGCATTGACTCCAAACCCAATCATAAAATAGACCCATTAATCTTGATAGCAGTAATCAATTGATGGATTTTCTCAACCTATTTTCAGAGACTTGAAACTTTGGAATATGAACGGAGAGGACAAGGGGCTTGGGAAATACCTTCAAAACAAATCATATATGCCATGTGAATAAATTATAGAGTCCATGAAACTAAAATCTATCCCACTGTCTTTGAGTCGATTCTGAATCACAGTAACCCTGTAGTGCAGAGTGGAACTACCCCATAGGGTTTGCAAGGCTGCTAATCTTTATGGAACAGACTGCCTCACTTTTTTTTTTTTTTTTTTTCATGCAGCACCTGGTGAGTTTGAACCTCCAACAATTTGGGTAGCAGCCAAATGCCTTAACTACTGCACCAAAACATATTGGAGGTGAGAAACCACTTTAATTCTCCTGGAATCCAGATTTTTGAGCCCATGGAATTGACATGATGCACCCAGAATATTTGCCCTTAGATTCCTGTCATACCTTAGACCACTTCAGAAGTGATTTTCCAGGAGGTACCTTCAGGTAAAAAAATAGCCAATAAGCAGCTTATTTTGTTACTAAGTGTCATCAAGCCGTCTCCAACTCATGATAACCCTATGTACAGCAGAACAAAACAATGCCCTTTACTGTAACATCCTCACAATATTTGGCTATGCTTGAGTCCAATGTGGCAGCCACTTCATCAATCCATCTCATTGAGGGTCTTCCCCTCTTTCATTGACCTTCTACTTTACTAAGTATGATATCCTTCCCCAAGAACTCTTTTTTTAAATAGCTTAATGATGACAAATTTACTTAGACATTATGTTCTTTTTGAGAACTATCTATGTGCAAACATTTTTGAGAAGTAGAAAGTCCAAGGTCTGACTGGAAGCTGTATTTTAGAATATATAGCATGTCCTTAATACTTTGTTTTTACAACTACTGACTTTGAAGCCCTATACAGCTCTAAGAAACTAACATAAAAGGAATTTACAGTGACCCTCTGGAGACTACTTTGTCCAAAAAAAAAAATCTATATATCCCCAGTTTGGAGTGTCTTCCTGATATTTTTTGTTTGAGTCCTACAATTCCAATCATATCTACTTACAATAAATACAGTATTACATTAATTTTATTTCTCTGTGCATTTAAGTTTTTAACAAAGACATCAATTAAGGAACTAGGATGACTGTAAGTGTCTTACTTCTCCAGTGTTGCTATAAGAGAAATAGCACAAGTGAATGGCATTAACAAACAGAAATTTATTGTCTTACAATTTTGGAGATTAAAAGTCCAAATTCACAACGCCAGCACTAGGGATTGGGTGAAGGCCCTTTGACCTTGGGCTTCAGCACTGCCTCTTGTTCCAAGCCCACTGTAGCATGAGGCATCTTCTAACTCATGCAACTGCTGGATGCTGAGGCTCATGAAGTCAAAGTTGAGAGATAAAATGGCACAATCCCAAGATCTGTGGGTAACATGGAAGGCCCCTGGTTCAAGTCTAGTAACTGGAGATGAAAACTCAGCAAAATGCAGGGTACAAATCTTCAAAAAAGCTGTAGAACTTTCTCAAAGCTTCTCCATATATGATGGAAGTAGACCACACTCCCAAAGCAAGTCCCTTTCAACTGATTAGTTGCTCATATCAGATTCCACCATGGAATTGATTTTAAACTCATCCTAGGGAACAACTACACCCAGTGGCCAAGCCACTTAAAACTACATCCCAGACAGGTTGACACACAACTTTTACTACCACAGTAAGTGTTCTGGTTACCTAGTGCTGCTCTGACAAGAACATACCACCAATAGGATGACTTGAACAAAGAGGAGTTTATTCTCTTACAGTTTGGGAGGCTAGAAGTCTGAGGTCAAAGTGCCAGGCACTAAGGCCTGCATGAAAGCCCCTTCACCTTAGGCTTCAGCTCTGCCTCTTGCTCCAGGCCCACTGATGCTAGAGACATCTCTTCACTCAGGCAGCTGCTGGCTGCTGAGGTTAACAAACCCAAGGTCAACAAATGAAATGACACAGTCCCGATGTTACCAAACCACAGGGCAGGCCATTAATTCAAGTCCATTGAAAGTCCCAAGATTGACAGATTATGGAAGGCTGCTGAACATGCAGGGTTCAAGTGTGTTATAAGCTAGAAATTATTCTCAAAGCTGTTTCTGATATACGGGAAGCAGACCACATCCCTAAAGCAGCTACTCAGCTACTTGTAGTAGGTCCCACCATGGAGGTGATTGCCAGTCTCAACATGGGGAATAACTGCCATCAGCTGCCAGCCACTCCTCCAGGCCCAGACAAGTTGACACACAAACTTCACCACTACAAAAAATATTCTCACAACACCTGAATGGTTCCAGAGCAGACAAAGAGGATGCCTCCAAAGTGTTGTGCACACATGTTCTGTACAAAAAAATCTGAAAAAGTACCCAATAAGGGCTGGAAGAACCATAAGGCTAGAGAGAACTCTAGCAGAACTTAGAGAGAGAGGGGAAAAAAATAATATAAGTGAAATCCCACACAGAAATCAATCTTGAGAGAAGGCAAGATTCTGAAACTCAGAATTATCTCAGAGAGTATTCAAACATCTTGAGATATCTTGAGATATCTATCTATCTATTTATCTATTATCTATCTGTCTATCTATCTATCTGTCTTTGGGAAGCTCTATTGGTTTGGGAAGGTCTGGTGGCATAGTGCCTAAGACGTTTGACTGCTAACCAGAAAGTTGGTGATTCAAATACATCAGCCATTCCCCAGAAGGAAAGTTGGGCAATCTACTTCTGTAGTGATATGGCCTCAGAAACCCAAGGAGGGGTCACTATGAGTCACACCTAACTTGATGGCAATGAGTTTTTCATTTTATATCTTACACAAGAAAGCAAGAAAGGATAGTCAGATTAAAAAAACAGTATGAAGAAGTGGAAATCACTCCCCAAGTAAGTAGAATAATGGGGGAAAAATAAAGGGCCTCAGCCTTCAAACAACAACTTTAAGTGTTCAAGAAATAATAATAACAAATACAAATAACAAATAAATGAAGATAACAGAAAACTATGAGAGTTGTAGTAAGGAAATAGAAAACAAACAAACAAAAAGAAACATACTATAATTGAAGAAGAAAATAATGGAATTGGAAAAATGCAAGGGAGGGATAGTGCAATAGACTTGAGAACGAGGAAGAAAGAGTGAGTGAGCTAGAAGACAAGAAATCTAGATTATCAATTCCAAGAGAATTCAAAGAAAAAGTAGTAAAGGAATTTGGTAAAAACCAAATGGACTTGTGGAAACATATCAAAAGGAGAAACATAAACGTTACAGAAATCCTGCAAGGAGAGGAGATAAACAAAGGAACAGAACGGATATTTAAGGAAATAGTGACAGAAAAATTTCCAGGTTGTAAGTTTAACAAACACCAAGTTTAGTGAATAAAAGGAAGTCATCACCAAGACAAATTATAATCAAATTCCTTAAGAACAAAGACAAGTAGAATATTTTGAAGGTAGCAAAAGAAAGCACAGAATAATATACAAGGGATCCTCAATAAGATTGGTGACACAGTAATTAAAACACTCAACTCCTAACCAAAAGGTCAGTGGTTTGAACCCACCAGCTGCTTTGCAGGAGAAAGATACGGCTGTCTGCTTCTGTAAAGATATGAAATCTTGAAAATGAGGACAGTTCTATTCTGTTCTATAGGTTTGCTAAGATTTGGAATCAACTTTATGGTAGTGAGTTTGGTTTTGCCTTTGGTTGGGTAACTTCCCCACAAAAACTTTGGAGACCAGGAAGCAAGAGAATGATAGAAACATATAGCTAGAGATTAGCGTAGATAGAGAAATGGATGTATATTACCAAAAGAAAAAAATATATATATCAACCAAAATTATTTATCGGGCAAAAAATATCATTCAAAGACTGTTGTTGTTGTTGTTAAGTGCCGTCGAGTCGTTTCCGACTCATAGCGACCCCATGCACAGCAGAACGAAACACTGCCCGATCCCGCACC
>NW_006921660.1:10470584-10498225 GCF_000298275.1 Orycteropus afer afer | reverse complement strand
AATAGTAACAGTACAGGTAAACAAAAGAGCCTGTTGAAGGGCATTTTCAAAGAGTAACTTAAGTTGTTATGTGCTACAAGTATCATAACATCAAAATATATAAAAATAACTACAAATTTATTCTAACAAACAAAGCATCTGTGATGTCAAAGATGATATAATAACAGGGACAGAGGAAAGAAAAGCAAATTAATATTAGTATTTAAATATGTTAATGTTATATATTACTTGCTGTTTGTATATTAATTGCTGGTATCAAGTTAAAACAGATTTTTGCAAATGTAAATCTTAAGTATAATTTTCATAAAAACCGCAAAGAAAATATTTTAAAATATATATACATAGAAAATACTAAGAAGAAACAAAATACAACCTAATACAAGAAGGTAACTTAACAGGAAAAGTGACAAAACTGTTAAAAAAAAAAAAAAAAAGTAAGACATGGAAACTATAAAACACACAAAAAACAAATCACAAAATGACACAATTAAGTCATTATTTATCAATAATTATCTTAAATGAAAATGGATTAAACTCTCCATATGAAAGGTAACAAGTGGCAGAATGGATAAAAAAGTATGACCCCCCCCATATGTTATTCATGACAGACACATCTTATGCCCAAGAACACGGATCAAAAGTGGAAGGCTGGAAAGAAATATTCCATGCAAACAGTAACCAAAACACAACAGGATTGACCATAATTTTATCAGGCAAAACATACTTTAAATCATAATCTACTTCAAGAGATGAAGAAGCACATTACACAATGATAAAAATGAAAATCCATGAAGAAAATATAACAATAATAAATGCATATGCACCCAACATCAATACACCAAAATATATAAAGCAAATAGAAACAAAACTGAAAAGATTAATAGACATCTCTACAATAATAGTTGGGAATTTCAATATGTTATTGTCAATACTGGACAGAACATGCAGAAAAAAAAATGATTAGTATGGAAATAAGGGACTTGAAGATACTGTAAACCAACCTAGCACACCTCTATAGAATGCTTCAATTAACACCAGAGCAATAAACATTTTTCTCTAGTTCACATGGGACATTCTCCAGAATAGATCATATGCTAGGATATAAAACAGTTCTCAACAATATTAAAGAGATTTAAATGATACAAAGCACCTTCTCTGACCACAAAGGAATAATGTTGTTGTTGTTATTATGTGCCATCAAGTCAAACCCGACTCATAGCAACCCCTCCTTGGGATTCCGAGGCAGTATCACTACGGAAGTAGGATTGCCCAACCTTCCTTCCGAGAAGTGGCTGGTGGGTTTGAACTGCCAGCTGTCTGGTTAGCAGGCAAGTGTCTTAGCCACTATGCTACCAGAGCTCCCTCAAAGGAATAATAGTAGAACTTAATAATAGAAGAAAAGATGAAAACCATGGCAAATGTGGAAACTAAATAACCTACTTTTAAACAACCAATGAACCAGTGAAAACATTAACAGTATATTTTTTTTTTTTTTAAAGAAAGAAACAAACTTGGAATTAAACAAAAGCAAAAGTGACATACCAAAATTATGGAAGGCAGTGTAGATAGTCATTATTCTATGATTGCTATTATGGTTCTCTAATTATTGCATCATTAATCACTGTGTTTATGTGTATTTTTTGTTTGTTGTTGTTAGGTGCCAAAGAGTTGATTCTGACTCATAGCAATCCTATGTATAACAGATGGAAACCTTGCCTGATCCTGTGACATCTTCACAATCCCTTCTACACTTGAGAACATCATTGTAGCCACTGTGTTGTTCCAACTTGTTAAGGGCCTTCCCTTCCTTCTCTGACTCTCCACTTTACCAAGCATGATATCCTTCTCCAGGGACTAGTCTCTTCTAACAACATGACTAAGGTAGATGAGACAAAGTCTGGGCATTCTCACTTCTAAGGAGCATTTCAGATGCACTTATTCCAGGATACATTTGTCAATCCCTATGGTAGTCCATAGCATTATCAGTATTCTTCCTCAACACCACAATTCAAAGGCATCAGTTCTTCTTTAGTGTTCTTTATCTATTGTCCAATTTCACATGCATATGAGGCTATTGAAAATACCATGGCTTGGGGCTAGGAACACTTTAGTCTTCAAAGTGACCTCTTGGCTCTTCAACACTTTAAAGAGTTATTTTGCAGCAGATTTGACCAGTGCAATATGACATCTGATTCTTCACTGCTGGGTCTATGAATGCTGATTGAGGATCCAAGTAAAACAAAATCCTTGACAACTTCAACATTTTCTCCATTTATCATGATATTGCTTATTGGTCCACTTGTGAGGATTTTTGTTTTTCTATGTTGAGGTGTAATCCATACTAAATATTGTACTCCTTGATTCATCAGGAGGTGCTTAAAGTCCTCTACACATTCAGCAAGCAAGGTTGTGTCATCTATCTATCACAGGTTGTTAATGGTAGTTCCCCAAATCCCAATGCCATGTTGTTCTTCACATTGTCCACTTTCTTAGGTTATTTGCTCAGTGTAAACTTTGAGTAAGTATGGTGAAAGGATAAAACCCTGATATACATCCTCCTGATTTTAAACCTTCCAATATTCCCTTATTCTCTTTGACTGCTTCATGGTTTATGTACAGATTCCTCATGAACACTGTTAAGTGTTCTAGAATTCACATTCTTTGCAATGTCTTTGTTTAGTCAATAGAGCACAGGTAAACATTTTTCTAGTATTCTCTGCTTTCAGCCAAGGTTCATCTGACATCAGCAATGATAGCCCTCATTCCGTGCTTTCTCTGATTCCAGCTTGTATTTTGGGAACTTCCCTATTAGTATACAGTAGCAAACATTTGCAGCAATATTTCTTATATATATTATAATTAAGTGTTGAGAAATAAATTTTAGTATTTTTAAAAAATTAAAATGCAATAAAATTGACCATAACTTAGCCAGTGTTTGATATAAAAACAAGACTAATTGATACTAATTTCATGAAAAGATGCTTTTATAAATACTTTAATATGGTTTAGATTGATATATGGAAGCAGAGGAAAGTCAAGGGGTGATATTTGGGGACTGTTTTCCCCACAGTGCTCTCAAATTATGAAAACATAAACACTGTGAAGCTGAGAAGTTAAACACAGATTTCAATCTTCTCTATGCTAGCAGGAAATAATGAGATTTCAGGCTGTAATACTGACGAGTAACTATGCCTGAAAAATACTTTAGGCTTTTGTTTGGACTCAGGAAATGCTACCTCATAAGGGTAAAGATTAGGAGCTCTGGTTGTGAGTACCTAAGGCACTTGACTGCTAACCAGAAAGTTGGCAATTCAAACCCACCAGCCGCTCCTCAGAAGGAAGTTTGGGCAATCTACTTCCATACTGATACTTCCTGGGATACCCAAGGAGGGGTCGCTATGAGTCAGGTCCAACTTGATGGCACATAACAACAACAACAACAAGAGTAAAGATTAGCTGAAAACAAAGCAAAGCATTACAGATACAGCAGCCCTACTTTGATTGCATTAAAATCATGTATATCTAAGCTAACTATTCAACAGAAGCAAAAGTAAATTCTCTCTAAAAAAAGATAATGTCAAATAGAACCTCAAATTGTCTTTATTATTATTTATATGATCATGAACTAAAAGTTTAAAATTTATAACAAATTATACAACTTTACCAAAAAATGAGGCAATAAAGTAAGACTCAAAGAGAATCTATATATGCTACTGTTATTTAGCAAAGAGTTTCATATAACTGTAATTAATATTTTTAAGAAAAAAAATTGACAAGACTAGAAACATTTTCAGAACTAGATAATATAAAAGAAATACCAAATGGAAATTATGGATGAAAATATGTAACTAAAATTACTAAAATTTAAAAATCAATGGATATACTTAATGGAGGATTGAAAATAGGATGAAATAGGATTAATGAAGTGAAATATACGTCCATAGCACATATAAGAATTGATATATGTAGAAAGAAAAATAAGATAACTTTCAGAAAATATTTCACAGGAATATAGGACTTCTTGAATGGGCCTAAATTATATATAATTGGAATTTCAAGAGAAAAGGAGAAAGAAAATGGATCAGAAGAAACATTTAAAGACATAATGGGTGAGGATTTTCCAAAACTTTTTAAAATCACCAATTTACAAATTAAGAAGGTCTGTAAATCACTAGTAAGCATTTAGGCTAATGTAGTAAGAATGTATAAAATGAATGTAAAGTAAACATCTAAAAAGAAACCTGAATCTGGAATTGAACCCACTACTGTGGCTTCCACCCAAATAAAAGACAGGCATATGAGCTGAACATTTACATTAGGTACATACACTTCTTTGAGAAACCAAACATGGAAGAATAGAAGGGCAGCATATCACAGGGAGACAGCTCCAGGTGTAGGAGTGTATGGCAGGGAGGACACAGGGAAGAGGTTACTAAGGGGAGGAAGTGGGAAGAGAGTTGATACACTGTGGGAAATTACAGTCAATGTCATGAAACAAAATGCATATGAACTGGTGTTGTTGTTTTTGTTCTTGTTGGATGCAGTCAAATTGTCTCCAACTCATAGCAATCTTATTGCGCAGCAGAGCAAAGCACTGCCCAGTTCTGTGCCAGCCTCACAATCTTTGCTATACCTGATGCTATTGTTGCAGTCACTGTGTCAGTACATCTCAGTGAGGCCCTTCCACATTTTAGTTGACCCTCCACTTTACCAAGCATGATATCCTTCTTCAGGGAATGATTCCTTCTGGTAACATGACCAAATTAGGTGAGACGAAGTCTGGCCATTCTCGCTTCCAAGGAATATTCTGGCTGCACTTCTTTCAGGACAAATCTATTAGTCCTTTTGACAGACCATGGTACTCTTACCATTCTTCTACAGCACCACAACTCAAAAGCATCAACTCTTCTTTTGTTTTCCTTATTCTTTGTCCAGCTCTCACATGCATTAAAGGTGATTAAAAATACCATAGCTTGGGTTAGGTTCACCTTAGTCTTCAAGGAAACATCTTTGCTCTTCATCACTTGAAAGAGGTCTTTTGCAGCAGATTTGTCCAATGAAATATGTCCTCTGATGTCTTGACTGCTGCTTCCATCAGTATTGATTATAGAACCCAATAATACAAAGTCCTTGACAAATTCAGTCTATTCTCTGTCCACCATGAAAGTGTTTATTGGACCAGTTGTGAGGATTTTTGATTTCTTTATATTGAGGTATAATCCATACTGCTGACTATAGTCTTTAATCTTCATCAGTAAGTGCTTCAAGTCATCCTCACTTTTAGCAAGAAAAGTTGTGTCATCTGTGTATCACATGTTGTTAATGAGTCATGAACTACTGTATGGAAAATAAATTTGCTCTTAAATTTTCACCCAAATCACAATAAAAATTAAAAAAAAAAAAAATTGTGAGAGAGAACTCCTGTTTGTTCAAGCCAAAAAAAAAAAAAGAGAGAGAGAGAGAGATAGAGAGAAACTTGAGTGAGTAAAGGTCACCCACAAAGAAATTATGATTTTTTTTTACATTTTATTATGATTTGGGTGAAAATTTGCAGAGCAAACCCACTTTCCATATAGCAGGTCACATACACTTTGTCTCATGACATTGACTGGAATTTCCCACAATTCAACAGCTCCCTTCCCACTTCCTCACCATAGTTACGTCTTCCCTGTGTCCTTCCCTCCCATGCATTCCTGCCCCATGTGGTGTCTCCTTGTACATACTCAATTCTTCTATTCTCCCATGATTGATCTCTCCAAGGAGTATATCTACGTAATGTAAATGTTCAGCTTATATGTCTCTCTTTTGTTTGGCTGGAAGCCACAGGAGTGGATTCAATTCCAGACCTGAAGGGCAGCTAAGGGACATAGTCTCAGGGGTTTCATTAGGCTCTAACAGACCAGCAAACCTAACTACCCCCTTTTTTTGTTTTAATGATTTGAGTTTTGTTCCACATTTTTCTCCCACTCTGTCCAGATCTCCTACATAGATCCTCCTCTGAGTGCTTGACAGTGGTAGCCAGGCACCATCTGGTTCTTCTGTTCTCACAGTCATATACGCTGAGGATTGCATGGTATATCAGTCACTTTGACTAATTGTTTCTATATCTTTTGTTTTCATCATTCATCTTTGCTCTGGATGAGGTGAGATCCATCATTGCATCTAGATGGCCACTTATAAGCTTTTAAGGGCCCAGTCACTACTAGCCCAAGTAAGATTTGGAACAATGTTTTTGTGTAGTATGTTATGCCAACAGAGTCTGATGTCCCCTGCAACTATGGTCCTGAGCCTACAGGTCAAACTACTTGCTCCCTCTGGGTTACTGGCCACAGCCAAGAATTGACTAAAACCTTGTCCCTTGTTAGCTCTACTATATACCTGGGAATTCTTATAGAATATACAAATACATTTGTAGAAACATTGTCTGTCAACCCTATACATGATCATGGGCACACCCACCCACTGCATAGACACACCTAATTTTTCAGCCTGTCCACCCATCTATCCACCTGTAGATCAATGCTTGCCTTCACTGACAATGCAGTACTATATGTGCAAAAGGGTTCATCTTGGTTGTCTATATCTCCCATGCACCTGTCTCTGTCTTCCTCTTCCTCAGTGCCACCATGTTGACCACTCACATTTGAGACATTGCCTTTCTCTTCACCAAAATCAATACTTGTCTCTGCATATCTACCAGTAGTCTTCCCTCTCCTCCCCTCCCACCCCTGGTAACCAACAAATAAAGTTTCCTTCCATATATAAACATTTCCTTGAGTTTTTACAATAACGGACTAATACAATATTTGTCCTCATGTGAGTTGACTTTTTGTGGTTTCACTCAGCATAAGGTCCTCCATGTTATGTGTTGTTTTGCAGATTCTACATTATTCTTTAGGGTTGCCTTGTATTCCATTAAGAAGCTCTGGTAGCATAGTGCCTAAGGCACTTGACTGCTAACCAGAAGGCTGGTGGTTCAAACCCACCAGCCACTCCTCAGAAGGAAGGTGGGCAATATACTTCCGTAGTTATACAGCCTCGGTAACCCAAGGAGGGATTGCTAAGAGTCGGGACCAACTCGATGGCACATAACAACAACAACAACAACAGTATTCCATTGTATGTATGTACCAAGGTTGGTTATTCATTCTTTTGTTGATGGGCACCTAGATTGTTTTCATCTTTTTGCTATTATAAATAGTGCTGTAATGAACAAGGGTGTGCATATATCTTTTCTTGTCCTGGCTCTCACTTCTTTAGGATAAACTTAGTGCTGTCAAGTCAATTCTGACACATACTGACTCTCCCTTGGGTTTTTGAGGCTGTATCACTACGGAAGTAGATTGCCCAAATTTCCTTCTGAGGAGTGGCTGATGGGTTTAGAATAAATACCTGGTAATGGAATTGCTGTGTCAAATGATATTTCTAATTCCAAATTGAATTTCTAATTTAAAATCACCAGACTGTTTCCACAGTGGTTGTAATTGTCAGTTCCACCAGAAGTGTATGAGAGTTCAATCTCTCTACATCCTTGCCAGCATTTGTTATATTCTGCCTTGTTGAACTTTGTTACTAGTTCTGGAGCAAGATGGTATCTCATTGTTGTTTTGATTTTCATCACACTCATGACTAATGATCCTTCCTGTTTCTTCCTCTGTTTGTTGATGGCCTAAGCATTCTTTTGGTGAAGTAATGATTCATGTCTTCTGCCCATTTTTTTTAACTAGATTATTTGTTCTTTGTTGTTGATGTGTTGAAGTTTTCTATAAATTCTAGATATAAGTTCCTTGTCAGATACGTTGTTACCAAATATTTTTTCCCAATCTGTAGGTTCTCATTTGACTCTTTCGGAGAACTGTTTGGAAGCACATAAAAGTTTAATTTTTAGAAGGTCTTATTCATCTAATTTATCATCTGCTGTTTGTGCATTTTGGGTTATGCTTGATAGTCTATTTACGCCATCTATTAGGGCCCCTAAATTTTCCCCTAGTTTTTCCTTGAGGAACTTTATAATTTTAGGTTTTACATTAATGCCTTTGACCTCTATGGAGTTAGTTTTTATGTATGGTGTGAGGTATAGATGTTGTTTAATTTTTTTGCAAATGGATATCCAGTTTTGCCAGCACTGTTTGTTAAAAAGACAATCTCTTCCCCATTTAATGTATTTCAGCCCTTCATCAAAAATCAGCTAACCATAGGTCAATGGATCTATTTCTGGGTTCTTGATTCTATTCCATTGGTCTAGGTATCTGTTGTACCAGTACTATGCGGTTTTGACTACTGTGGCTGTATAGTATGCAGGTTTTGAGATCTGGGAGTGTAAGACCTCCTACTTTGGTCGTTTTCTTCAATAGAGTTTTGCTTATTTAGGTCTCTTTCTTATTCATATAAAGTTAGTGATTGTTTTTTCCATATCCTTAAAGAATGTTGATGGGATCTGGATTGGGATTACATTGAATGAATAGATTGATTTGCATCAAATTGTCATTGTCACAATGTTCAATCATCCTATCCACAAGTACTGTATGTTCTTCCATTATGTAGATCTCTTATGGTTTTTTGAAAGAGTCTTCTGTAGTTTTCTTTGTACAGGACTTTTGTGTCCCTAGTAAGATTTATCCCCAACTATTTTATTATTATATTATATTATATTTATTTATTTACTTACTTACTTACTTACTTATTACTTACTTATTTATATTTTTGGTAGCTATTGTAAATGGTATTTATTTCTTTTTCAGCAATCTCTTTGCTGGTGTAGAGGAATCCAACTGAATTTTGGATGTTGATCTTGTATCCTGTCATTATACTAAATCTCTCAAGTAGTTCCAGTAGTTTTCTTAGTGAGTCTCTTGGGTTTTCTATGTATAGGATTATATCATCAGCTAATAGGGATAGTTAGATTTCTTCCTTACCAATTTGGATGCCTTTGAGTTCCCTGTCTTGCCTTATTGCTCTGTCTAAGACTTCCAATACAATTTGGAATAAAAGGGTGATAGAGGACATCCTTGTCTGGTTCCTGTTCATGAGGGAAATTGTTTCAGTCTCTATCCTTTATGCATAATGTTGGCTGTTGGTTTTGCATATATGCCCTTTATTATGTTGAGTAATGTCCCTTCTATTCCTATTTTGCTGAGAGTTTTTGTCAGGAATGGGTATTAGATTTTATCAAATCCCTTTTCTGTTTTGATTGATATGATTATGTGGTCTTTTTCTTTTGTTTTATTTATGTGATGAATGATGTTGATTGCTGCTCTAATGTTGAATCTTTCTTGCATACCTGATATGAACCCCATTTGGTCATAAAGAATTATTTTTTGAATATGTTGTTAGCATCTATCGGCTAGGATTGTGATGAATACTTTTGGATCTATATTCATAGGGCTATTGGTTTGTAGTTTTCCTCTTGAGTGATGTCTTTCCTTGGTTTTGGTATCAAGGTTATGCTTGATTCATAAAATGAATTTGGGAGGATTCTGTCTTTCTCTATACTCTTTAATAATTTGAGTAGAATTGGTGTCAGTGCTTCTCTGAATGTTTGGTAGAATTCTCCAGTGCAACCATCTGGGCCAGGACTTTTTTTTTTTTTGTAGGTAATTTTTCTTATGACCTGTTTGATTTCTTCTTTTCTTATGGGTCTGTTCAACTTTTCCACTGCAATCTGTGTTAGTTTGTGTCAGAAGTGTGTTTCTAGAAATGTGTCCATGTCTTCCAGATTTTCAAAATTTTTGGAGTATAGTTCTTCATAGTATCCTGGTATCATTGTTATTTCAGTTGGTTCTGTTGTGACGTTGCCCATCTCATTTCTTATTCATGTTATTTGTATTATCTCCCCCTTTTCCTTTTTTTAACTTTGCCAGTGGTTTGTGAGTTTTATTAATCTTTTCAAAAAACAAACTTCTAGTCTTGTTGATTTTTTGTATTCTCTATTTTCTCTATCACTGATTTCAGTTTGAATCATCATTTGTTCCTTTCTTCAAGTGACTATAAGCTTTTCTTGCTGTTCTTTTTCTAATTGTTGGAAATGTTGGTTTAAAGTGTTGCTTTTGGCTCTTTGTTCTTTTTTGATGTGTGCATTTATTGCTATACATTGGCCTCTGATCACTGCTTTTGCTGTGTCTCAAAGACTTCTGTATGTTGCATTTCATTCTCATTTGATTCAAGGTTTATTTTATTTTAGTTTTTATTTCTTCTATTAACAAATTGTTCTTAAGGAGGGTGTGGTTCTGTTTCCTTGTGTTTTCACTTTTTCCATTGATCTTCCTATTACTTATTTCTAATTTGAAAGCATTATGATCTGAGAAGATGCTTTGCAATATTTCAATGTCTTTAAATTTATTAAGGCTTGCTATTTGGCCTAATATATTATCTATCATGGAAAAAGTTCCATATGCACTGGAAAAGAATGTATACTGTGCCATTGTTGTGTGTAGCACTCTGCAGATGTCTATAAGATCAAGGTGGAGTTTTGTATTGTTTAGCTCTTTTGCATCTTTGTTGAGTTTCTGTCCAGTTGTTCTATCTTTCATTAAAAGTGGTGTATTAAATTGTCCTACTATGACTACTGTGTTATCTATTTGTCTTTTCAATTCTGTTAAATTCTGATTTATGTATTTTGGGGCTCTTTCATTGGGTCCATAGATATTTATTATGGTTATACCTTCTTGCTCAATTGATCCTTTAGTCATTTTTTAATATCCTTTCTTGTCTCTTAGCGTGGTTTTTATCTTAAATTCAATTTGATCAGAAATTAATTTTGCCACTCTTGGTGGTTTTTTGTTGTTGTTGTTGCCATTTGTTTGATATCACTTTTTCCAACCTTTGGTTTTTAGTCTATTTTTGTCTTTGTCTCTAATTTGTGCCTTTGTAGACAGCATATCGATGTTTTTGTTTGTTTGTTTGTTTGTTTGTTTTAATCCAGTCTGCAACTCTCCATCTCTTGACTGATGCATTTAATCCATTGATATTCAGTGTAATTACTGACAAGTATGAATTTGTTGCTTTCATTTTGTTATGTGTTTTTCGTGGTGTTCCTAGTTTCTTTGTTCCATATGCTTTTCTGTGCTCAGCTCATTATGCTTATGAATCATGTTATAATTTCTTTTGTTGCTATTGTTTTGGTATTTGCTAAATATTTGTGCTTGTACTCTTTTTTATTGTGATGTTAAGGTTTCTCATTTTTCTTTGAGGTTACTCTGTGATTTATCACTTTCTCCCTGAGTTTAGAACAGTCCATTCTATCTTTCAACTATCTTGACTGCCTCACCACTTAGAAGTTTTGGAACTACACTATTTTTTCCCTCTTTTTGGTTTATAGTAGACCTCATTGGCTAATTGATGTCTCTGGCTTCCTGTTCTCAATCTTGTAAGCTTATTTTCCTTTGAATACTTCCATAACTGTGTTGGTTTCTGGGATATGTCATTTTGTGTATTAATGATTAGTTGGTCAGTTGTTCTCTGTTCAAAGGACTCCTTTTAGTATCTCTTATAAAATTGGTCTTGTTTTAATAAGTTCCCTTAGTTTCTACTTCTCTAGAAATCTCCTAGTCTCACCATCATAAATGAGGGACAATTTTGCTGTATATATAATTCTTCGTTGGAAATTTTCTCTTTTGGGGTTTTGTAAATACCATCTCATTGCCTTCTTGCCTGTGTGGTTTCTGCTGAGAAATCAGAGCTTAGTCTTAGTGGATGCATTGATAAGTAACTTTTTGTTTTTGGCATACTGCTTTCAGGATGCTTTCTTTGTCTTTGATTTTGATGAGTTTGATTATGATATATCTTGGTGATTTTCTTTTGGGGTATATTCTGTTTGGGGTTTGTAGGACTTCCTGAATGGATACATTCTCATCTTTCATCATATCAGGGAAGTTCTGTCCCAACAAATCTTGAAGAATCTTCTCAGTGGTTTTCTTTTTCTCTTCCTGTTCTAGAATCCTGATTACATGTATGTTATTCCTTTTGATAGTATCTCACATGACCCTTAGGTTTTCTTCATTTTGTTTTGATCGTTTTTCTGACTGACTCTTTCCAAAGAATTATTCAGGATTTTGTCTTCAATGTCATTAATTCTATCTTCTATTGATTCAGTTCTACTCCTTTGCCCTCTCAATGTGTTATCTATTTCTGAAAAATTAGTATTACCATTCTGTATTTCTATCAGTAGATTTTGAATCATTTCAATTTTTCATTTATTTTGTCATTTTGTTCTTGTATTTTCTTCCATAATTGTTCTAGTGTTTTGTCTGTTTTTCTTTAATTTGTCAATATTTTCCTTGATTTATCTCTCAATCCTTTGAAGATACCTAACTATAATTTTTTTGGAATTCATTATCAGGAAGTTCCAATGCTTCTTCTTCCACAGGGATGTGTTCTGGGTCAGTATCCTGGTCCCTTGTTTCTCCTGCTTTATCTTGCTTCTTTGTGTAGAATCTGATGGTCTGTTGTCTCCAAGACATTATGACATTGTTTTATCTAGATGTCTCTTAATTTATTGTGAAGAGCAGTTAAAGATGAGTCAGAATCTTCTTGATGGTTGTTTATCATTGGTCAGTTGGTGGAGAGGGAAGTAGTGGCTATCACTCACTACGTGGAGCTGCAAGTGGGGTGGGTGTGGTTTCATTGTATGGGCAAAGTTGCTTCTCCCATTCAAATGAAAACAACAATCAAATAGTCATAAAGAAAAAAATGAAAACAAATGAACAAAACCACTGCATAAACAGACAGGAACACTCACCAAAATGAGAGAGATAAAAAAAAAAAAAAAAAAGAGCAGTAAGTGAGAGAAAATATTTAAAGAAATATTTAAAAAGCCAAAATACATATGCATAGAAAAAGGGAATAAAAAAAATAAACAAAAACCCCACAATATCTGGGGAGGGGCAATAGGAGAAAAGAGGTAGAGTAGAAGAAAAATGAAGAAAAAAAATGGAAAATATTCAAAAAGCAAAACAAGGAATGGGGTGAACAATAAAAAAGAAAAAAAAAAAAAAAGGGAACCAGGAAGGAACAGGGAAGAGATAAAAAGCTGAAAACTAGAACCTAAGAAGGGAAGAGTAATAATGAAAAGGATGAAAATAATAATAATAATAATAATAATTTTAAAAAATATAAAAAGAAACAAACTAAAAAAAGGAAACAAAAAATATCTGGGTAGGGTGGGGCAGGGCATCCAGGCTCTGTCATAGCAAACAGACTGGGATGGAATTCCTGATGACCCAGAAGGTGGGTGGGAGTGAAGGATGCCTGGACCTCCATTTACCAAGTGGGTGTGGGGCATAAAAGTAACAGGCAGACTATCATACTGTTCCAGTTCTTAGGTTCCAGAATGTCCTTGCGATCCCTTGAAAATGGAGTCTATTCTTAGGTGCCTGGAATCTAAGAGAGCTCTTGCTTTAAATATCCAAAGTGGTCCAACTGCTTCTAAACATTCAAAATGGCTGCACCTTCCAGACAGCCAAAATTCCACAGCTCAGCTCATCTCCTTCTTTGTTGCTTCCCTTTTATTCACCAGTGCTGTCCTCCCTGCAGCAGCTGGCTAGCAGGGCCAATTCTTAGGTCCTAATACCCTTTGTCAATATCCAAGCTGTCCATGCAGTCAGGATTGTTAACAATCTGCAGCTCTGTATGTCTCCTTTTTTGGTCTTTTCATGCAGGGTCTTCTACTTGTTGTTGTTGTTGTTATATGTTGTGGAGTCAGACCTGACTCATAGCGACCCCTCCTTGGGTTTCTGAGGCAGTATCACTATGAAAGTAGATTGCCCCATCTTCCTCCTGAGGAATGGCTGGTGGATTTGAACTTCCAGCCTTCTGGTTAGCAGTCAAGTGCCTTAGGCACTATACTACCACAGCTCCTAGTAAACTCATTAGACACGGATAAATAAACAAAAATAGATTGTATTTGTAAATTCACACAACAATTAATAGGAAAATATATTTAACATTTCCAATATCAGCAAAAATAATCACATTCTTAGAATTAAGGCAAATGAAAAAATTCTAAGTAAAATGACATTTTAATAATAAAAAGCTACTCAGTAAAATTAAAAATAACATAAATAATGGAAGGGTATGCAATGTTTATAATTGAAAACATCAGTATTTCAGAGACAACAAATATACCCATTTTCATCCTTAGATTTCATGAACACCATTCAAAATCTCAGTATTATTTGTGAATGTGGAAATTCACATGGGGATTTACAATGAAATGGAATGTCAAGAATAGACTAAGAAAATGTTGAAGAAGAACAGATGTGGAGTACTTCCACTTCCAGATGTCAAGACTTATTGGAAAAGTTCAATGATTATAACCATGTGATAACAATGAATGGCTAAGATGGGCAATCTTGGATTTTTAATTGGATCCACAATGAACACTCATGAAAGCAACAGTCAAGATATCAGATGACCTATTGCACTTGGAAAATCTGCTGCACAAGACCTCTTTACAGTATTAAGGAGCAAAGATGTCACTTTGAAGTCAAAGGTGCACCTAACCCAAGCCATATCTTCAATCACCTTGTGCACATGTGAAAGCTGGACAATGAATAAGGAAGACTGCAGAAGAGTTGATGCCTTTGAATTGTGGAATTGTCAAAGTACAATGAAAATACCATGGAGTGCAATAAGAATTATCATATTCTCCTTGAAGAAGTGAAGCTGAAATGCTCCTTGGGAATGAGCATTGCCACCAGAGTTTGTCTCACCTACTTTGGTCATATTGTTAGAAGGGATCAGTCCCTAGGGAAGAATATCATGCTTGGTAAAGTAGAGTATCAGCAAAAAAGTTGCAGACCCAGAAACAGATGGATTGACACAGTGGCTGCAGGATTTTGAGGATGGCACAAAACTGGGCAATGTTTCTTTCTGTTGTTCATAGGTCACAATGAGTTGTAACCAATGATGGTATCTGACAACAACAACCAAGATAAACAAATACACCAATGGAAAGAAAGAGCCTTAACAGAGAACTCTTATTTTAGTACTACTGCAGGACACTTAGGAAATGATAGACTTTCAATAAATTGTCCTAAATCAAGTTGTTAGCCATATTTGGTAAAAGAAACAAGCAAACAACTTGAAACCTAGCACATGATATATGCACAAATGATTTTGATCATAGATATAATGATAAAAAATAGGAAGAAATATAAAATTTTAGGATGTAATAAAAAATGTTTTATGTCTTTGCAAAGTTTAAATAATACAACTAAAATGTATAAAATACAAATAAAAATGATATATTAATCTATGTTATAATTAGAAAGATCATCAAAAGACAAAGAAAGAGATCATTGTGACATGCAATTAGCTAGGTACTTGTATCTAAAATGTATAAATATGTAAATTCCTCCATGTAACTAAACAACAGAAAACCCTAACGAAAATATAAGAGACTGAAATAAGTATTTCAGAAAAAGAGTTGCTGTAAGTTACCAAATAATATATGGAAGTGAGAATGACTTAGGAAAATGACAAATAAAGAGAAATGACTCAGAAAAATGACAAATAAAGCAACTAGGTAATAATAATTACTTAGCTCAATAGAAAAATCAAATTATGTTTTTAAAAACTGAAAACTCCATTTAAGTGAGGACATGAAGTAACTGAAACTCTTATTATGATGCTGATGGGAGCATAAATTGATACAATCTGAATAATTTAAACATATGCATTATATATATATATGTGTGTGTGTGTGTGTGTGTGTGTGTGTGTGTGTGTGTGTGTTATGGGCTGTGGAGTCATCTGCAACTCATGGTGACCCCTCCTTGGGTTTCTGAGGCAGTATCACTATGGAAGTAAATTGCTCCATCTTCCTTCAGAGGAGTGGTTGGTGGGTTTGAATCGCTAGCCTTCTGGTTAACAGTCAAGTGCCTTAGACACTATCACACCAGAGCTCCCCAATATATATAAATGTATATAAACTAAATACACAAATCCCAGCCATTTAACCCCTAGCTTTATTGGAACTATTTATTTAATTTCAATGTCCCACCTTAACTTGCCTATAATGACTACACAATTCATTTATCTCCTATTGATGCTCAATTAACCTTAAATTAAATCATTCATTTCCTTATCTTCATTTCTCTCTTCTTAAGGCTTAATTAACTTTTATTCTTTTGAAAATAATGGTCTAATAGAATTAAATAAAACATTTAAGAACACTCTGAAACATTAACCATAGGTTACTAAACATTTACATAAAAAATTTTGGATTACCACTACCTGGTCAGTTGACTAGATAAGATCCATATTTGTGTCCATTCTGAATAAATGTGATAAAATGGAAGGCAGAAATTATTGAATAATATATGCTAGTGAAAATTTTATGAAGACAATATAAAAATGACTGTGGTCATATATTGATAGTGAACTGCCAGAAGTTCAAGTCAGATTCAGAAGAGGATATGGAATGGGGGATGTCATTGCAAATACCAAATGGATCTTGGCCAAAATAAGATAATGTTTGCCTTTATTTTACTGACTCCTTTAAGGCATTCGACTTTACGTTGCTGTTAGGTGCTGTCAAGTAGGCTCCAGTTCATGGTGAACCTATGTAAAACAGAAAGAAACACTGCCCAGTTCTGCACCATCCTGACAATCCTTGCTATGCTTGAGCCCTTCTTTGCACCACTATGTCAAAACCTTCCTCTTTTTTGCTGACCCTCTATCCAAAAATATATCCTTTTCCAGGGACTGGCACTCTGAATTTGGACTTAAAGCCTCTAAACTGTAAGAGAATGTTGTTGTTATGTGCTGTTGAATCGGACCCAACTCATAGCGACCCTTTTTTGGGTTTTCGAGGCAGTATAACTACAGAAGTAGATTCCCCAACCTTCCTTCCAAGGAGTGGCTGGTGGGTTTGAACTGCCAGCCTTCTGATTAGCAGTCAAGTGCCTTAAGCACTACGCTACCAGAGCTCCTTTGTAAGAGAATAAATTCCTGTTTGTTCACACCAACCCATTTGTGGTATTTCTGTTAGAGTGGCACTAGTTAACTAGAACAAACACCGTGTGAAATGAATTAACAAAAAAGTCTAAAAAATGGGGTCAAATACATCAAGATCATTGAAATGGTGCAGGATTAGGCAATGTTTTCTTCTGTTATAGATAAAGTTCCCATCATGAGTGGGATCCAAATTGATGGCAACTAACCACAACAAAAACAAGGTACATAAAACAAATCAGAAAAAAATATGGCTCTAATGTTTGAAATTCAACAGAAAAACTAATATCTTTAGTGAGGCAGCTTGTGTACTAGTTAACAGAACAAGCACCAAAAGTCAGGCTTCTTGTGGTGAAATCCCGGTTCTAATATATTCTTATTAAGTGAATTTAGGTAAATTGCTTAAATTCTCAGTGTTGCAGTTCTCAATATAATTATTAGCAGCACTTTCTGTACTACAATCAGGAAAGTCTTGGGACAACTGAGAAGTATTGGAGACCTATGTTCTGTTTCTTTTTCTGAAAAATGGTGAGAGGAGTGTGCTCATATTGTGCTCATAAAATACACATAGCTACACAAATATAATTTGTGCATTTGTCTATAATAAAAGCTTATTTTAAATAATAAAGAGTTCTATCTTAGCATAAACAATTTACATATTGTTATTAAGATCACTGCATGAAATTCTAGTTCTGTGCCACCATAGATGTTTTGGCACAGGTTGCAAAACCTAGGAAGAAAAATCTGATTGGTTACTCACTAATTGGACCAATTCCATTTTCAAAAGGAATAGGTGTGAAGGGGGTGGCAGCATTAACAAAGTCTTTTGTCTGGTGTGGATGGATAAACTCCCCAAGGATATCTAGGGTGGTGGTAAATGTATCAAAATAAATGGTAAGGATGCTGGATGGTTAAAAGTTAATAGATGTCTATATTTCTAACTGTTCATCAATAGGCAATTTTTACATTCATTATTTTATATTTATCTGTGCTATAATATATAAAATGATATAGCTGATACAGAAACACACTAGAATCAGGGGAAGATAAAATATAAATTTAATGAAGCTATTCATAGAGGAAAGATGGGGAGGCCTTCAATGAGATGGATTGACACGGTGGCTGCAATGATGGGCTCATGTATAGCAGGGATCATGGAGCCGGCGTGGGATCAGGCAATGTTTCATTCAACTGTGCGTGGGGTTGCTATGAGTCGGAAAGGACTGGACAGCACCTAACAATGACAACAACTCCTAGACAGAAAGGTAGTACATAGCTCTCCTGTGTCTCTCCCTTCCTTCACAAAACCCCACCATGGAAAGTCTTTCAAAAGACGGGCTCAATTTCCACCATTGTATAAATTTATTGTGAAGTTGGGAGGAGGCCATGGATCATCAAACTGAAAGTTATGTAATAGGCACAAGAGTTCTGGCAAGATGGTGGACTAGGCAGAAGGACTGCACAGACCCTCTTCAACAACGGAAAGGGAAACCAAATAACACAGACACAGAAGATAATCTTGGACCCCTGAGCCTTGAAGGGAAGGATACAGAAGTGGACTAAAGCCCAACTAGCAGAAGAATTTGCATGAAAATACCAAAAAAAAGGAGACATACAGAGCTGCGGTCTGACAGTGAACTGAGCAATCCTGACAGTACAGGCGGCTTGGAGATTCCCGACTGGTGGTAGGACCTAAGAATTAACCTAAGATTTCACTGTGATGCCCCACCATGACTTGCATACACTGACTGTACATTTATTGATGTGTCCTATTGAGTCAGTCTCAACTAACAGTGACCCAATAGGCTCCATAAAATCAAAGATAAGCAAGGAGAATGAGTCTAAGAAAAAGTGTACTGACTGTAATCTTTGCCTGTGTTAAACATTTCCTCTAATTTGTTCTTATTTTCATGTTAATTGAAAAAAGAAAAAAATAGTAGAAATGAGATATTATTTCTAACACAATAACCAAAATGGGTGTGGTGGTTATGTTTGTAGGTCAACTTGGCTGGGCCTGGTTGAGTGGTTGGGCAGCTAGTGGTAGTTATTCCCCATGATGAGACTGGCAATCAACTCCATGGTGGGATCTACCACAAGCAACAGTAGCTTCTTTGGGTGTGTGGCCTGGTTCCTGTATATAAGAAGCAGATTTGGGAATGCTCTAGCATATAGCATGCTTTGACCCTACATGTAGCCATGTCATTGTTCAGCAGCCTGACATGCTCTGCTGACCTTGGGACTTACAATGAACTTGAGTTAATTGCCTGCCATGTGGTTTGGTAACATCGGGACTGTGCCTCTTTACTTGTCAACCTTGGGCTTGGCAGCCTCAGCAGCCAGCAGCTGTCTGAGTGAAGAAAAGCCTCTAGCTCCAGTGGGCCGGGAGCAGGAGGCAGAGTTGGACCCTGAGGTTGAGGGGCTTTCACCCAAACTCTAGAGCCTGGAACTTTGAACTTGGACTTAAAGCCTCTAAACTGTTAGAGAATAAACTCCTGTTTGTTAAGGCCATCCTATTTGTTGTATATTCCTGTCAGAGTGTCACTAGGTAGCCAGAACAGAATATGGTACTGGAGGTGCTGCTCTGACAGATTTCTAAAATGTGGAAACAGGAGTAGAGTGTGTTCTTGACCCAAGACCCTAGCAGAGAGACCCTGGAATATGGCATGAGAGATAGCAGGAACAGAGCCCAGAGACTGGCATTAAACAGCAACAGGCTTACCAGCCCATAGAGGAGAAAGCTGGGTGCCATTGGGTAGATGGCTTCCTGGAGGAGTGGGTTGCCTTTGGGCATTAATTGGCAGAAAAGACTGGCATGAAATGGAGTAGCAGTTTGGCCAGCCCATGGAGCAAGAAAGATGAGTGCTTTGGGACAAGAAGATTTCCTGCGGAGTGGGTTGCCTTTGGCATTAAACAGCAGAAGCAGAGAGACCAAGGAAATGGGAAGCAGAGCTGCCTCAGCCTTAAGGGTAGGACCATGGCCTTTGAGGGTGGAATCACCATAGCCCCCTAGGTTTCGAAGAGCCAGACCATCACCATCTTGGTTCTGGAGTGTGGGCCTGCTTGTTCATGTGATCCAGTGGGATGGAGCGATAAATGCTGCCCAAAAGTGAGGGGTCAGGCCTGCCATGCACAAGAGGGAGAGGAACAGGGCTCACCAGGCCAAGGGAGTGAGGCCACTATTCAGAAGCTAAGAGACTGGAGTCACCCTGTTGAGGAGACCTATACAGATACCACCCATTGAAGATCTGTACAGGTGCCAAGTTGACAAGGGATGGAATTGTGGTGGTTATGTTTGTATTTCAACTTGGCAGGACCTGGTTGAGTGGTTTGGAAGCTGCTGGTAGTTATTCCCCATGATGAGACTGGCAATCAACTCCATGGGGAGATCTACCACAAGCAGCTGAGTAGCTTCTTTGGGTATGTGGTCTGCTTCCAGTATATAAGAAGCAGCTTTGGGAATGGTCTCTAGCATATGGCATGTCTGGACACTGCATGTAGCTGTGTTGTTGTTCAGCAGTCTGGCATGCTCTGCCAACCTTGGGACTTACAAATAACTTGAATTAATGGCATGCCATGTAGTTTGGTAACATTGGGACTGTGCATTTTTACTTGTCAACCTTGGGCTTCTCAGCCTCAGCAGCCAGCACCTGTCTGAGTGAAGAAACACCTCTAGCTCCAGTGGGCTGGGAGCAGGAGGCAGAGCTGGACCCCGAGGTTGAGGGGATTTCACCCAGGCCCTAGAGCCTGGCACTTTGAACTTGGACTTAAAGCATCCAAACTGTAAGAGAATAAACTCCTGTTTGTTAAGGCTATCCCATTTGTTGTATACTCCTGTCAGAGTGGCACTAGGTAGCCAGAATAAGGAGCATTGCGCTTTAATAAGAGAGAGACACAAAGAGTTAAAATAAACTGGGACAGAGAAAATGCAAACTCTAATAGTTGAGATGTTTGACTGCCAGAAGGGAAATAGTGTCCTGGGAGAAAGAAATGCAGAATATAAGACATAGAAAGGAAAAGAGAAGCCTGGGGGCAGAGGAAAGAGCTTGCCTACATTTGTAGAATAGAGAGAATAGGAAAGGTGGATGAATTAGTGCCTAATGTGAATTAAAAGGGAAGAAAATGGAAAAAGAAATGTGGTGTACCTGGAATTCCAAAAGATGACAGAGACGGTGACAGATTTAGAGATTTAAGATGAAATCACACATAAATATGCCAAGTATAATCACAAGCATTTTACTTAGTAATTTTGACAATTCTTCCAGGTTATTTAACTTTTTTTTGGTTTGGCTAACATAAAATCATAAACAAATATTAGGAGAGAAACAAAGACAGATTAATTATTGCCAGGCAAATTCAGTATGCCATGTGAGTGATGCTATTTAATAAGAGAGTCATTTCAAGTAGTCATTAAAAGTTTACTAAATTTATGCAATATTCTCACATCTTTCATCTGAGGAGAATATCTAAAATCTCCAACCCTTCATTAAGTTGGACCAATATATCTAATTACACATATGTCCCTCTATTCTCACATATAAACAAACCCAACCCCATTGTCGTAGTGTCAATTCCAACTCATTGTGACTAAATAGAACCAAGTAGAATTGCCCCATAGGGTTTCCAAAGATATAATCTTTACATAAGCAGAATTCCACATCTTTGCCCAAATGGTGGGTTAGAACTTATGATTCCAGTTGGCAGCCCAGCACCATTAACCACTGGACCACCAGGGCTCATTATATTAAAAAAAAAACTTGCTGTTAATTCTCTTCAGATTCTAGTTTTTTTTTTTTTTCCTACAAGTAAAAATTCAATAAGAAGACATTAAAATGAAAATTATGGAGTCATTCAGCTTTTTAGAAAAAAATAATCTATTATAATTTGAAATTAGTATATTAAAAATGTAGAACTGTGGTTACAAATTGATTTTAGATTATATCAAGACCTGTTTAAAATAACATATCCATATATCTCTGCCAATTGGCAAGTTCTTTTGTGTAGCTTAAAAATAATAATAACCCAACATTGAAGGAATTACTGAAATATGTGGAATGATTAATATTTTTAAGAACTCAAAAGGTAATAACACATTTGGATCAGTGCCAGGGCAGCATTTGGGCATGGGGTCACTGTAAGTGGGAGCAGACTTGACAGAGGTAATAAGATGGCAAGGGCTTTAAAACAAATTGTATGAACAGCATATTTATTTTCTCTGTACATGGAACTTTGCTGATTATCACAATAAATACTGGTCCTTTTTCAGATCCTCAACTCAATGAAGCTCGTTTTAATTCAGGATTGTCTAACTATACATTTGCATTTTGGATGGGATTTATACAATTGTAGCCCTTAATGTGACTTTTTTTTTTTAATGTGAGGTCTGAAAATTCATCTGCTTGACTACAACTTTGTTGAAATATCCATGAAGATAATTAAAATATTTTGATTTGGAAAAAAATATAACTTTCTTATTCAATATGAATTATATATATATATATATATATATATATATACACACACACACACACACATACATGACATCTTACAAGATTATGAAATAACAATAACACAAAGATCTTTTCATTTGCATCAACATAAAGTTTATTATTCCACACTGACTTCCACGTTAGATAGGAATGGGTAATACCACTTACCTTACATTCTGCTCCTGAGCATTTAAGTTTTTGCTTTATTCCTGATTTTATAAATGAAACGTTGTCCCTTCATTTCCTTCATCTTCTACTTGTACTTATTGAAACTAGTTTTAGAAAACTTATCATTTACAAATATAAACAAATTACCATTACATTAGTCATAATAATGAGGAGCTTGTGATATGGTTAAAACTTTGGGCTGCTAAAGAAAAGGTTGATGATTCAAACCCACCAACCTCTCCATGGGAGAAAGATGAAGCAATTGGCTTCTCTAAAAATTTACACCCTTGAAAACCCTATGAGACAGTTCTACTCTGTCTTAAAAGCATTAGTATGAGTGTGAATCAACTCAATGGATGTGGGTTTGGTTTTTGTAGTCATAACTATAAAAAATATAATCAATATTTATACTGTAGTTTGCAGTTTGTGTAAGATGTTGATACCAAAATTAGCATGTTATATCAAAAAGAATAGTTTACTACCAGCTTAGCAGTCTAGAAGAAGAAATCAGAAAGCATCTTATGGTAAGATACTATATAGCAAGCTATTTTCTACTTACCCTAAGTACACATAACAGAGCTAAACAGTAATTAGCACAATAAGAAGTAGACTCTAGAGTTAGCATTAAGGAATCACTGCATCAGGGTATGGAAGGTTTTCAGGTCGCCAAATCTTTCTAAGATTTGAGTTGTACTTGAAAAGGTACATATAAAAACATATCAAAACCTGTAGAAATTTGAGGATGTTCTGACATTCATCACTACAGTTATACCAAAGATATAAGACATTAGTCTAATAAATTAATTATGAACAATTCTATAAGAAAATGGTAAAAATATCCACAGTTATATCAGATGCATTCTATAATCATAAGTAATGAGTTTTACCCCTCCTTTATTCTTTATATTTTAGTCATTTTATTCATATAATACACATACAGAAGAATACATATTTGTATGTCCATACAATTGAATATCAAGACCTTCAAAATACCAAAATCCCCATGCATAGAAAGAAAATATTATGACAAAATGTTAAAATATATTTTAGGGATATATGCAACCTCTCTAAACAATAATATATTTTCATAAAAATTTACCTAAACACAGTGAAAATAAAAGCAGATTGCAATCTATATATAATATTTTAAAAGATAATGTAATTCTTAGATTCTTAAGATACTAAATATATTTTTCAGTGAAACACTTACACAAAGAATTTAATTTATTTTTCCCACACACAGAATCCAAATTGATTCCCATTGTGTAGTACAGAACCACATGAAAACCTTGATGGGCATGCATGTGTGTGTGTGTGTGTGCATGTGTGTGTTTGTGTGTGTGTATGATTGGCAACATTCTTTCTAGTCTTGTGTCTTTTGAGGTCTATTTTATTGAAATACACATATGTCAAGGTATCTGTATCCTCCAACTGATATTCTGATTTATAATTCTCTAGTAAAAGAGTTTATTTTTTATTTTTATAGCACCATAATCATTAATATTTTTATGAAAAAGGTATTTCAGCTTATATTTTTAAAAAAAACAAAACAGGTCTTGTACATATTTTTAAAAACAACTTTCTTCATTGAAGTTTACTTTTTGCTTTCCCAAGAAAATCATGGTTTAAAATTCTTATGCTATAAAATGTTTGTGTGGAGTACAGCTATTAAAGTGACAGCTGCATATTAAACACTTGCAGTTCCTATGAAATAGGGAATTATCTGTTTGAGTAACGTTGTACTATAAAACTGCCAGTTCAGAAACAATAAGAAAGAACTTTTTCACGCTTGCAAATATTACACTTATTTCATTTCCCTTAAATATAAGCTTTGCATTTTAAGAGTATCAAGAAAATGGAGTAGAAATATTTTTTTCTTTCCCATTATTTACTAAGACTTTCTCCTATTCTTCATTATTTACAAATGAAGGTAACATGAAAAGCACTAAATTTGAATTATAATGCTATTTACAAAATATTGCATTGCATTTGAATGTTTTCCATTATAAAATAATTAAAAAGAATTTATGTGTCCAAAATAAAATATTTTTACCAGAATTATAGCTTCAGAAGTCAAGTCATAATTATTTTTAAACAATTTATTTATATTTTGCATCCAATAGATATTTAAAACTTATTGTTTTAGAATTAAAGTTAATATATATTATCATTTTAATGTTATTTTCTTTGAATGAAAATCTCAATTACCTGGTTTTCTTTTTTAAAATTTTGGTTTAGATGAAAGTTTATATAGTGAATTAATTTTCCACTCAGCAATTTATACACATTTTGTTTTCTAATATTCCAATCACCTCAATATAATAGCACTTTTCCTGTTTTCCCCCTAGTTCATCCATATCCATTCATCCTTCTTTCCTGCTTTCTGAGTTTTGTTTTGAAGCAAATACATCCCTTTTGACTCATATGATTAACTGTTCTGAGGATTGTTGTTCACTTTTTGGATCTGTTACTTGGCTGCAAGGTAATCCCTGAGGATGGGTTCAGTTCTAAGTTTCAAGAGTGTCTAAAGACCACAGTGTTGGTGGTTTCATGAGTTTATCAGAGCAGTAAGACTGGTCTTTTCATGATTTTCAATTTTTTTCTACATTGTATCCCATTCTTTTCAGTGTAGTCCCAATCAGAGTTTATTAGTCGTAGCTGGGCACCATCTTATTCTTTTGGTCTCAGAGTAGTAAAGGCTGTGTTTCATGTGACCCGTTAGTCCTTTGGACTACTCATTTCCTTCAGTGTTTGATTTTCTTCATTCTTCTTTCTTCAAGGTAGGGAGAGACCAATAGTTGCATCTTAGATGGTTGCTCACTAGGTTTTAAGAACCTAGCTGTTAATCACCAGAGTAGGATGTAGAACATTGTGAACTATGTTATGCCCAATGACTTAGCTGACTTCTGAGACATTTCCTAAGCCTCCAAGCCCAGTGACTCTTTCCCTCAAGGTGTTTAGTTGTATCTAAGACATTTCCATAACTTTGACCCCTGTTTGTTCTCCTATGTTCATGAATATATTTACTGCACATACAAATACATATATAGAAATATCCTTTGCCAAATCTATATATTCTTGTGGGTATAGTGTCATTTGCCTACCCATGCTTGATCAGCTTGCATGCCTGCTCATGTATCAACCCATAGATTATTTCTTGTTATTACTAACATTGCAGGATTGTATATGTAATGGCATTATCTTTGTTGTCTATAGCTCTTACACATATGTCTTCCTTTACCTTAGTGATAATGTGCTGCTGTGATATTTATTATATATTGTCTTCCCCTTCACCCAAATTAGTAAATCTCTATTCAGTTAGTGATTTTTTTTCCTTTTCTCCCCTCTCTTCCCTGGTAACCATCAATGAATACTTAATTCTGTATTTAAACTTGTTCTTGACTTTTTTATAATTGTGTTCTCTTACAACATTTTTCCTTCTGTGATTGATTATTTCACTTAGCATAACGTACTCTAGGTTTATATGTGTTATGAGGTGTTTCTCGGATTCATCATTATACTTTAACACTGTATATTATTGTGCTGTGTGTGTACCTCGGTTTGTTTATCAATCCATTCATTGATGGGCACTTAGTTGTCTTTCTTTGCTATTGTGAATAATCCTGCGATGAAAATGGGTATGATTTTGTATCCTGGCTCTTATTTCGCTACTAGTGAGATTGCTCTATCAAATGGTATTCCTATTTCCAGTTTTCAAAGAGATGCCATACTTTTCCCACAGCAATTGGACCATTTTACAGTCTCAACAGCAGTGTATGAGAGCTCTAACATCTTCACACCCTCAGCACCATTTAATATTTTCTGTCTTTTTTGACTTTATTATTTCTGCTGGACTGAGATTATATCCCATTGTGATTTTGTTTTGCATCTCTATGGTTATTTTGTCTTTGTTTACCACCATAATGTCTTTTTTGATGACTAGTCTGTTCATGTCTTCCGCCAAATTTTAGATTTTATTTTTGTCTTTTTGTAGTTGAGATGTTTAAATTTTCTACACATATCAGAGAGTAGTCCCTTGTCAGATGTGTTATAGCCAAAATATCTTTCCCAGCATGTATGTTCTCTTTTTACTCTTTTGAAGCTTTTGTTTGTTTGTTTGTCTGTTTTTGTTTTTAATTGTGATTTGGATGAAAGTTTACAGAGCAAATTAATTTTCCACACAGCAGTTCATATACATTTTGTTTCATGACATTGATTGCAACTCCCAACTGCAATCAAGCAGCTCTCTTCCCACTTGCTCCATGTAGTAACCTTTTCCTTGTGTGCTTTCCTATGCATTTCTGAACTCTGAGCTATCTCTCTGCGTAAATAGTACCCTTATGTTCTCCCATGATTGATTCTAAAGAGTATACCTACCTGGTGTAAATGTTCACCTTGTATGTCTATTGTTTGACTAGAAGCCATGGGAGTGAGTTTCATTCCAGGCCAGAAGGGTCACTACGGGCCATGTTCTTGGGGGTTTCAACAGTCTCTCTCAGACTAGTAAGACAGGTCTTTTTTAGGATTTTGACTTTTCTTCCACATTTTTCTCTCACTCTATCCAGGATCTCTTACACTGACCCTTTTCTGATTATTTGACAGTGGTAGACAGGCACCATCTAATTGTGGCCTCAAGGTCATGTAGGCTGAGGTTTGCATGGTCTACTAGTCCTTTGGACTAATTGTTTCCATGTGTCTTTGGTTTTCTTCATTCTTTGCCCTAGACAAGGAAAAATACATTGCTGCATCTAGATGGCTGCTTGCAAGCTTTTAAATCTCCAACAAGTATTCATCAAACTAGGATATAGAATAATGTTTTTGTGCAGTATGTTATGTCAATTGATCTTGATGTCTCCCAAGACCATGGCCCTGAGCCAGGTGATTGGCTGTGGCTAAGAAGTTATGGTCCAGTTGTGAGGATTTTTGTTTTCTTTCAGTTGCATTTCTCAAACTGAAAGAACTGAAGAAAAAATTTAAGCCTCGAGTTGCAATATTGAGAGATTCTATGGGCAAAATATTGAATGATGCAGGAAA
>NW_006921660.1:10448816-10469454 GCF_000298275.1 Orycteropus afer afer | reverse complement strand
AGACCGAAGAAGAGTTGATGCTTTTGAGTTGTGGTGCTGGCGAAGAATGCTGAAAGTACCATGGACTGCTAAAAGAACTAACAGATCTGTCCTGGTGGAAGTGCAGCCAGAATGCTCCTTGGAAGCAAGAATGGCCATACTTCGTCTCACCTATCTTGGTCATGTTGTAAGAAGGGACCATTCCCTGGAGAAGGATGTCATGCTTGGTAGGGTGGAGGATCGACGAAAGAGGAGGAGGCCTTCAGGGATATGGATTGACACGGTGGCTGCGATGATGGGCTCAAGTATAGCAGGGATTGTGGGGCTGGCACGGGATTGGGCAGTGTTCGGTTCTGCTGTGCATGGGTTCGCTATGAGTCAGAAATGACTCGACGGCACTTAACAACAACAACAACAACAATCCAGGTTCTCTTTCCTTTCCATGGTATGCTAGTTACTAGTACTTCCCTCTTTTTATATAAAATTTTGATGGAATATAGATGGAAATTGCATTATATCTATAGATTACTGTTGGTATTATTGGCATTTTAATAACTTTAATCTTCCATGAGCTTGATATGTTCTTCCATTTATGTAGTTCTCATTTGGGATATTGTAGCAGTGTTTTGTTGTTTTCTTTGTATGTCTTATATTTTACTTGTGAGATTTATTCCAAAGTATTTAATCTTATTGGTAGCTGTTATGATTTTTTTTCTTTTTTTCTTTGTTTTACTATTTCAGACTTCCTTTTTTGGTACAGATGAGTCTGACTGATTTTTACATTGATTTTTTTACTTTGCCACATTGCTGAATCCCTTAATATATTCCAATAGCTTCCTTGTTGAGTTTCTGTGATTTTCTATGTATGTTACTGTTAGGTGTCATTGAGTTGGATGATAGATAGTAATCCTATGTACAACAGAATGAAACATTGCCCAGTCCTGTGCAATCCTCACTATCATTGCTATACTTGAGACCATTGATGCAGCCATAGTTTCAATCCATCTTGTTGAGGGTTTTCCTCTTTTTTGCTGACCCTCTATTTTACCAAGAATGTTAGCCTTCTACAGAGATTGGTGCCTCCTAATAACATGAGCAAAGTGAGTGAGATGAAGTATGGCCATTCCTACTTCTAAGGAGCGTTAGCTGTACATGTTTCAACACAGATTCATTTGTTATTCTGCCAGTCCTCAAAATTGGTATATTCAAAATATTTATTAACACCATAATTCAAATGCATCAATTCTTTTACTGTCTTCCTTATTCATTTTCTAGCTTTCCCTTCCATATGAGGCAATTGAAAAATACCATGGCTTGGATCAAGTTCACCTTAGTTTTCAAAGTGATGTTTTTGCTTTATAAAATTAAAAAAAAAAAAAAAAAACTTTTGCTGCAACTTTACCCAATGCAGTATGTCATTTGATCTCTTGATTGCTGCTTCCAGGGGCACTGATTGTGGATCCAACTAAAATGAAATCCTTGATAACTTCAAACATTTCTCCATTTATCACAATACTGCTTATGGTCCAGTTGTGAGGATATTTGTTTTCTTTCAGTTGACATGTAATCCATACTGCAGGCTGTGGTCTTTGTTCTTTATCAGTAATTGTTTCAAATCTTCTTCACTTGCAGCAAGCAAGGTTGTGTCCTCTGCAGATTGTTAATGCATCTTCTTCCAATCCTCATCCCATGCTCTTCATGTAGTCTAACTTCTCTGATTGTTTGCTCAGGGCACAGATTCAATAAGTATCATGAAATGAGGCAATCCTGATCCAGACCATTCTTGATTTTATACCACACTGTATTCCATCATTGTCTTTGAATGACCACCTCTTGTTCTATCTGCAAGTTCCTCACAAGCACAATCAAGAGTTCTGGATCTCCATTATTTGTAATGTGATCAATAAACTCTCATGATCCACACAGTCAGATGCCTTTGCATAATCAATAATTTACAGGTAAACATCTTTCTGATAATTGCTGATTTCAACCAAGATCTCTCTGACTTCTGTGTTGATATTTCTCCTTCATTGTCCTCTTTTGAAGAGGATTTCTATTTTAGTTAGTTCCATGTCAGTGTATTACAGAAACCATTCTCCAATTATTTTTGGCAATATTTTAGTTGGTTGTTATACTAACGATATTGTTTGATAATTCTCACATTCTGTGAGGTCACCTTTCTTTGAAATGAACACAAATATGAATCTCTTGTAGTCAGTAGGCTGGTAGCTTTCTTCAAAATATCTTGATATAAATAGGTGCCTTCATTATTGCATCCATTTGCTGAAACATCTCAATGGGTATTCCATCAAGTTCTAGAGCTTAGTTTTCACCTATAACTTCAGTTCAGTTTGAATTTGTTCCTTCAACAGATGCTTGATCATATGCTACCTCCTGAAATAGTTCAATATTAACCAATTATTTTCGGTACACTGACTCCTCTTACATCTTTCTTATATCTTCTCTTGATACTCCTGCATTGTTCAATACGTTGCTCATAGAATTCTTTAGAACTTCTATTCTTTACAATAGAAAAATTTAATTCTTCTTCAGTTCTTTCAGCTTAAGAAATACTGAGTGTGTCCTATATTTTTTTTGTTCTTTTAACTTCAATTCTTTACGCATTTCATTATCATACTTGATCTTCTTGAACCACCTTTTGTTATTTTCTGTTCAACTTGTTTAGGTCATCATTTCTTCCATTTGCTTTAGCTACTTTCCCATTCAAGAGCAAGTTACAGAGTCTCTTCGGACATCCATTTTCATCTTTTCTTTCTCTCTTGTCTTTTAATGACCATCTGCTTTATTCATGCACAATGTTCTTGATGTCACCCCACAATTCATTTGATCTTCCATTGTTGGTATTCAAAACCTCAAATAGCGTTTCCAGATGGTCTCCAAATTCAAGTGATATATACTTTGTATTTTTCTCTTGAGGACTTGATTTAAGTTTCTTTAACTTTAATGTAAACTTACATATGATGATCTGTTCCACATTTAGCCTCTGGCCTTATTCTGAATGATGATTCTAAACTTCCTCATAATTTTTTCCACAGATGAAATCTATTTGATTCCTACGTATTCCATCTGGTGAGGCCCATACGCGTAGTTCTTGTTTTAAAAAAGGTGTTTGCAGTGAATAAGGTGCTGGTCTCCAAAATTCTATCATGTTTTTTCTGACATCATTTCTATCTCCAAGGTAATATTTTTCAAGTTCCAATGATTCTTCCTTGTTTCCAACATTCATATTCCAATCACTAGTAGTTATCAATGTATCTTAATTATGTTTGGTCAATTTCAGACTTCAGAATTCAATAAAGGTCCTCTATTTCTTGATCTTTAGCTTCAGTGATTGGTGCATAAATTTGAATAATAGTTGTAATAAATGGTCTTCCTTGTAGGTGTATGGATATTACCCTATCAATGCCAGCATTACACTTCAGGATAGATCTTGAATTTTTTTTTTTTTTTTTGATGATGAATGTTATGTCATTCCTCTTCATTTTGTCATTCTAGGCATAGTTGACCATATGATTGCCTAATTCAAAATGGCCAATATCAGTCCATTTCAGCTCACCTTTGTCTATGATATTGATGTTTATGCATTCCATTTCATTTTCGAGGACTTCAAATTTATCCTAGATTCATATTTCAAACACATTCTAATTTCCAATTTTTTGTGGATGTTTGCAGCTCCTTCTTCTTCCTTTTAGTTGTGTATGACATATCAGCAAATGTAAGTCTCAAAAGATTTACCCTATCCATACTATTAAGGTCTACCCTACTTTAAGGAGACAGCTCTTCCCCAGTTCATTGGCAGTGAGTTTGTTTTTTGGTTCCAGCCTGAGAGGCTCAGCTTCCAGCACTATGTCAAAAAAAGGTTTTACTGCTATTCATAAGGTTTTCCATAGCCAGTTCATTCATAAATGAACCTTACATGTTCTCCTTATATCTTAGTCAGGAAGCTCTACTGAATGTGTCCACCATGGGAGACCCTGCTGGTACTAGAAATACCAGTGGCATACCTTCCAGCATTAAAGCAACATGCAAGCCAATTTAGTAGGACACACTGATGGGCAAATATTCATTTTTATGTGTATTTTCATATTTTTACATATAGTATCATGTTATCTAGGAGCTCTGGTAGCATAGTGCCTAAGGCACTTGACTGCTAACCAGAAGGCTGGCAGGTCAAACCCACCAGTCAGTCCTCAGAAGGAAGATGGGGCAATATACTTCTGTAGTGATACTGCCTCGGAAACCCAAGGAGGGGTCACTATGAGTCGGGTCCGACTTGATTGCACATAACAACAACAACAACATGCTATCTGCAAATAGGGATAGTTTTATTTCTTGCTTACCAACTTAGGTGCCTTTAATATCCCTTTCTTGCTTTCTGCTAGTTCAGACATCCAATACTATATTGAACACCAGTATCTTCGCCTGGTGCTCTCTTGCAACAGTAAAGTTTTCAGTCTCTTTCTGTGGAGAATAATGTTGGTCTTTGGTTTTGTTTAAATGCCTTAATTATATTGATAAATGTCCCTTCTACTGCTATTTTGCTAAGCATTTTTATCCAAAAAAAGTGTTGGATGTTGTCAAATGAATTTTTCACATTGATTCATATGATCATGTGGTTATTTTCCTTTGTTTTCTTTATATAGTGGATTACATTGACGTGGAATCATCCTTCCCTACCTAGTATGAGTCCCACTTGCTCATGATTCACTACCTATTTGATATGTTTTCAAATTTTACTGACTAGGATTTTGTTTTCAAATTTTACTGACTAGGATTTTGTTGAGAATTTTTGTGTCTATGTTCATGTGGGATATTGATGGGTAATTTTCTTTCTAAGTTGTGTTATTGCCTAAATTTTGTATCTGGGTTAAGCTTACTTCATAAAATGAACTCAGGAGTATTCCTTTTTTTTTTTTTTTTTCCCCAGAACGTTTGAGTAGATTTGATATCAGCACTTCCCTTAATAGTTGGTAGAATACTCCAGTGAAGTAATCTGCTCCAGGACTTTATTTATTTCGATTTTTTTTTAAATTAATTGTTTGACACACACTCACTGCCATCAAGTTGGATCTGACTCATAATGACCCCTCAGGTTTCCAAGGTGGTATCACTATGGAAGTAGATCTCCCAGTCTTTCTTCCAAGGAGTGGCTGGTGAGTATGAATCACCAGGCTTCTGGTTAGCAGTCAATGCCTTAGGCACTATGCCACCAGAGCCATTCAAATATTCCATCTCAGTCTGTATTAGTTTAGTTATGCCATTTGTTTCTAGAAATCATACACTTCCTCTAGCTTTTCCGATTTGTTTGGTACAGCTCTTTATGTTGTTGTTTTAAGATGCCATTGAGTCAGTTTCATCTCATAGTGATCTTTTATACAACAGAGTGAAACACTGCCCAATCCTGCCTCATCCTCAGAATCATTGGCAGACTTGAGCCCATTATCACAGTCACTATGTCAGTACATCTCATTGAAGGTATTCCTCTTTTTTGCTGCCCCTCCATTTTATCTAGCATGATATTCTTCACCAGGGACTGGTCCTTTTTTACAATACAGCTAAATTATGAGAGATGAAGTCTGGCCATGCTCATTTATGAGAAGCATTTCAAGAGTAATTCTTCCAAAAATAGATTTATTCATTCTTCTAATATCCTATGGTACATTAAATATCCTTCACCAACACCACAATTCAAAGGTATCCATTCTTCTGCAGTCTTCTTTATTCATTGTCCAGGTCTTACATGCATCTGAAGATATTGCAAATACCACAATTTAGGTCAGACACACCTTAATCTTCAAAGTGACATATTTGCTCTTTAAAGAATTCTTTTGTATCAGGTTTGTCTGGTGCAATGCATCATTTTATTTCTTCAGTGTTTCTTCCATGGGTAGTGGTAGTGAATTCAACTAAAATGAAATCTTTGAAAACTTTCATCTTTTCTCCATTTCATGTTGTTGTTTATTGGTCCAGTAGTGAAGAATTTTGCTTTTTTTTTGTGTTGATCTATATTTCACAATGAAAGTTGTGATCTTTGAAATTCATCAGTAAGTGTTGCAAGTCTTTTTCACTTTTAGCAAACAAGGTTGGATCATCATGCATATCACAGGTTGTTAATGAGTCTTCCTCCAAATCTGATGCCACATTCTTGTTCATATAATCCAAATTCTCAGATTATTTGCACAACATACAGAATGAATAGATATGATGAAATAATACAACCATGACACAAACCTTTCCTGATATTAAAACATGTAGTTTTCCCTTGTTCTATTTGTATGATTTCTTCTTGGTCTATGTGCAGTTTCTTCATGAGCCCAATTAATTGTTCTGGAATTTCATTCTTCACAGTGTTTTCCATAATTTGCTATGGTCCACATAGTCATATGTTTTTGTATAGTCAGTAACACATAGGCAAAAGTCTTTCTGATATTCTATAGCTTTCAGCCAAGATCCATGTCACTTCAGCAATGATATGCCTAGTTTCACCTCTTCTTCTGAATCTGGCTTGAAATTCAGGGTATTCCCTGTCAATGTACTGCTACAACTATTATTGAGTTATCTTCAACAAAATTTTACATGTGATATTAATATTATTAAAATTTTTGCATTCTATGTGATCACCATTCTGTGCAATGGGCACAAACATCAATCGGTTCCATTTGGATAGCCAGGTAGCTATTTTTCAAATTTCTTGGCATAAACCAATTAGTACCTCCAACTGTGTGTCCATTTTTTGGAACATCTCAATGGGTATTGCATCAATTCCTGAACCCTCTTTTTTGCCAATTCCTTCAGTACAGCCTGAACTTCTTTCTTCAGTACCATTGTTTCTTGATGTTATACTACCTCCTGAAATGATTTAATACTGACTAATTCAGGAGAGGGGTATAGTAACTGTTTATTCATTCTAACTTCTTTTTCCTTTTTCTATCATTAAATATTTTGCCTAAAGAATCCTTCAATATTGAAACTTGATTTTTTTTTCCAGTTCTTTCTGTTTGAGAAATGTTGAGTATGTATTTCATCTTTTGATTTTTCAATTCCAGATGTTTTCCCATTTCATTATAATACTTTACTTTTTCCTCTCAAACTACCCTTTGAAATCTTCTGTTCAGTTCTTTCAATTCATCATTTCTTTCATTTGCTTTAGCTTCTCTCTGTTTAAGGGCAAGTTTCAGAATATCGTCTGGCATCCATTTTGATCTTTTCTCCTTTCCTGGCTGTTTAATAATCTTTTGTTTTCTTGAAGGCACTCAATTATTATCCTTTTATTTTTAATTGCTTCTGTTGCAATGTCTTATTTCTTTATTTACATCTTCTCTTTATTTTCTTTTGTTAAATTTGCTATTAGTTTGTTGATTTTCTCAATCCGTTCAAAGAACTAACTTTTGACATTTCAGGGTAAGATGGAAGAATAGGCAGAAAGATTGCACAGACCCTCTTCCACAAGGAAAAGGGGAACCAATTAACACAGATACAGAAGATAATCCTGGAGCCAAAGCTTTGAAGGGAAGGATATAGAAGTGGACTAAACTCCAACTAGTAGAAGAATTGGCATGACAAGACCATAAAAGGAGATATACAGAGCTGTGGTCTGGCAGCGATCCTGGCAGCAGACAGCTTGGATATTGCTGAGTGCAGGTAGGACTTAAGAATTAACCTAAAAATTAGCCCTGCTAGCCAGAGACTGCACAGATGACTGCTCTGGTGGCTGGTGAATAAAAGGGGAAGAAAGAAAGAGGAAGGTGGGCTGAGCTGTAGACTTTTGCCTGTCTGGAAGGCATAGCCATTTTGAAAGTTTGCAAGTGGTTTGACCATTTTGGATATGTAAAGTTACAGCATTCTCCCAGATTCCATAGAATTAAGACTTGAGAGCACCTGCCAGGAATTGCAAGGACATTCCAGACGCCAGTAATGGGAAAGGTGAGATATTTCCCTTGTTGCTCTTAGACCCCAACCCTGCTGGTGAAAAGAAGTGTGGCTATCCCTTACTCCCACCTTCTGGGTGAGCAGGAATTCAATCCCAGTCTGTGTGCTTGGAGGGAGCCTGGGTACCCTGGCCAGTCCTGCCCAGATTTTTTCTTTTTTTATAGTTTGTTTGTTTTTGTCTGTTTTAAAATAATTGTCATTATTATTATTACTATTTTTGCCTTATTATTATTATTTATAATACCCTCCCCAGGTTCTATTTTTCAGCTTTTTCTCTTTTCACTGTTCCTGTTTCCATTTTTTTTTTTCTTTTTCTTGATTAACCCTGTTCCTTGTTTTTCTTTTTGCATTTTTTCCCATTTTTATTTTTTCTTCATTATTCTACTACTCTACCATTTTTATCTTTTTGCCCTCTCCCCAGATATTGTATTTTATTTTGCTTGTTTGTTTCCTTTTTTTTTTTTTTTGGTTACTGTTACTGTGTGATTACATGGTGTTTATATCCGCCAGCTCTTACTTGTTTGAGTAATTGTTATTTTTCTCTAACTGAGTGGGAGATGGCAACAGTGCCCATATGACACAAATACACTCACACGTCCTACAGCTTCACTTACTGAGAGCCACTACTTCCTTCACCAACTAGCCAGTGATAAACAAGAACCAAGAAGAGCCTGATTCACTCTTAGCTGCTCTTCACAAACAGTTAACAGGGAACTAAATACAACACCATCACAATGTCTCAGAGACAATAGACCATCATAATCCACACAAAGAAGTAAGATAAAGTGGTAGAAGCAAGGGACAAGATACAGACCTAGACACATCCCTGAGGAAGCAGCAGCATTGGATCCCACTGATAAGAAATTCAAAAGAATTACATTTAAGAACCTTCAAAGGATTGAGACACAGATCAAGGAAAACACAGACAAAACACTAGAACTTCCCTGATACGATGAAAGATGAGAAAATATACACTCAGGAAGTCCAATGAACCTCAAACATGATAAATCCCAAAAGAAAATCACCAAGATGTATCATTGTCAAATTCATCAAAACCAAAGACAAAGAAAGAATCCTAAAAGCAGCACAGGAAAAATGAAAAGTTACTTCAAAGGACAACCAGTAAGAATAAGCTCTGATTTCTCAGCAGAAACCATGCAAGCAAGAAAGCAATGGGATGTTATATATAAAACCCTGAAAGAGAAAAATTTTCAACCAAGAATTATATGCCTGGCAAAATTGTGCCTCAAATATGATGGTGAAATTAGGAAATTTCCAGGAAAAAAGAAATTAAGGGAATTTGTTAACCAGACCAACCTTACAAGAGATACTAAAGGGAGTCCTTTGAACAGAGAACCAATAATAGCAAACAACAACTGACCATTAATCACAGATACATAACCCAGAAATCACAGCTATGAACATATCCAAAGTAAAATAAGCTTACAAGATTGTAAACAGGGAACCAGAGACATCAATTGGCAAATGAGGACAACAACAAACCAAAAAGAGGGAAAATACTGTGTAGTTATAGAACTTCTAGATGAAGAAGTCAAGAGACCTTCTATAGAACTTCTAAACAGTGAAGAAGTCAACAGTCCAATATAGAATGGACTGTTCCAAACTCAGGGAGAAAATTATAAATCACAGGGTAACTTCAAAGACAAATGATAAACCTTCACACCACAATAAAAAAGAGGATAAGCACAAATATTCAGCAAGTACTAAAACAATAGCAACAAAAGAAATGAGAACATAACTCATAAACATAACGAACCCAGTACAGAAAGTTATATGGAATAAAGAAACCAGGAATACCATGAAAAAACACATAGCAAAATGACAGCAACCAATTCATACTTGTCGATAATTACACTGAATTTTAAAGGATTAAATGTACCACTCAAGAAAAGGAGAGTTGCAGACTGGATAAAAAAACAAAACCCATCAAAATACTGTCTACAAGAAACACACCTTAGAGACAAAGACAGAAATAGACTAAAAATGAAATGTTGGAAAAAGATATATCAAACAATGGCAACCAACAAGAGCAGGAGTGAAAATATTAATTTCTGATCAAATTGACTTTAAGACAAAAAACCACCATAAGAGACAAGGAAAGACATTATATAATGATAAAAGGATCAATTGAACAACAAGATATAACCATAATACATCTGTATGGATCCAATGAAAGAGCCCCAAAATACATAGATCAAGAAAATTAACTTTTAATGTTGTTAATTCTATTGTTTTTCCCTTTTCTTTTGCATTTATTTCTGCTCTTTGTTTATTCTTGTGGTATACAGCCTGGGGTAGAGCCTAAGGAACTTGACTGCTAACCAGAAGGGTGGCAGTTCAAACCCATCACCCACTCCTTGGAAGGAAGACTGGACAATCTACTTCCATAGAGACACTGCTTTGAAAACCCAAGGAGGGGTGGCTGTGAGTCAGGATTGACTCGACAGCAGTGAGTTTTTTAGTTTTTTCTTTCTTCATTATTTCTTTTCTTCTAGTGACTGTAGTTTTTTTCATTTTTTTTTTTCCTGTACTTTTTCTAAATAATGGAAATATTTGCTTAAGATATTGATTTTGATTTTTTGTTGTTTGTTTATTTGATGTGTGCAATTACTACTGTAAACTAACCTCAGAGCTTCCTGTTTCTGTGTCCCAAAGATTTTGGTATGATGTTTTAATTTCAGAATTTATTTATATTTTCTATTGACTATTGGTTTTTTGGTAGTGAATTTGGGTTTGGGAGTGGTTTTTTGCATGGTGTTTATCAGTTTTCATATATTTGATTTTTTTTTTAACCTTGCTTTCCCATTGTTGATTCGTAGTTTTATAGCAATGTAACTTGAAAAGATATTTTGTATTATTTCAATAATTTTAAATTTATCGAGGCTTGCTCTGTGACCTAACACATGATATATTCTGAAAATTCATGTGCATTAGAAAATAATGTGTGGTTCTGTATTTATCTGTGTTCTGTATTTATCTGTGAGCTCAAGTTGGTTTATTGTATTGTTTAGATCTTCTGTTTAGATCTTGAGTTACTCTCTAGTTATTCTACCCTTCATTGAACATGATGTGTTAACATCTGCTGTTATTTTGGACAAGTCTGTTTATCTTTTCAATTCTGTTAATATTTGATTTATGAATTTTAGAACATTTTCTTTAACTAAGTAGATACTTATTATGGTTATGAGCTCTTGCTAGATTGACTCTTTACTCATAATGCCTTCTTTTCATTATGTTGATTTTGCCTTGAACTCATTACTGGAAATTTATATTGGCACTCAAGCTTTGTTGTTGTTGTTGTTGCTATTTACTTGATACATTTTTTCCATCCTTTAAATGTTAACTTATTTTTATCTTCGTGTCTAAAGTGAGTATCTTGTATGCCACATATAGATGGATCTAGTTTTTTTTTTTTCATTCTGCCAGTCTCAATCTCTTGACTAGTACATTTAATCCACTTATATTCATTGTATTTATCTGTAGGTATGAGATGTCTGTTGTTATTCTGTTGTGTGTGTGTGTATGTGTGCATGGGTGTGTGGTGTTGATGCTTGCTTTGTCCCATATATTTTATATGCTGAATCTTTTTTGTTTCCAGATTTTCTTTCCATTTTCTTCATCCTAACTATATAAAAAAAAAAAAAAAAACTTCTATCTTGATGTAATTGTGACTTCCTCTTCATTTAAAAATTCTGTAATTGTATCTCTTTGCTTTATAATTGTCATTGTTCACAGATTGATGCCTCTGGTTCCTACTTTCAGTCTTCTAAATTTATTTTATTTTTTAATATTCTTTACCTGTGTTAGTTTCCAGGTGATCTTGCCATGTGTCTTAGTCCCAGATTGTTGTTTAACACTGTTGGTTCTCAGTTTGAAGGACTTGCTCTAACATTTCTTGTAAGATTGGTCTGGTTTTTATAAATTTACTTTATTTCTGTTTATTTGGAAAAGTTCCAACTTTGCCATTGTATTTGAGGGGAAGTTTTATTGGATATGAAATTATTGGCTTTTTTCTTTTTTTCTTTCTGCATTTTATAGCTATTATTCCATTGACTTCTTGTTTGCATGGTTTCTGTCAGTAAATCAGACTGGTCTTATTGGTTCCCCTTTGTAGGTAATTCATTTTTCTCAAGATGCTGTAAGGATTCTTCCATTGTTTTTGGTTTTGGAAAGTTTGATTATGATATGTCTTGGTGATTTTGTTTTAGAGTTTCTGTTGTATTGGCTTCATAGAACTTTTTGTATGGACACCTTTTGCCTTTCATGATATTAAAGAACTTTTTTGACATTAAATCTTAATCTATTCTCTATGTTTTATTTTTCCTTCCTCCCAATTCTGTAATTCTGATAACACATAATTTCTTCTTCTTGATCATGTGCCACATATCTTTTAGATTTATTTTCCTTCATTCTTTTATCTGATTTTTCCTCAAACAAATTGATATCAAGGGATTTGTTCCAAATTCACTGATCTGTTCTTCTATTGTTTCAGTTCTACTTCTTTGCCCCTCCAATGTGTCATCGGTCTCCAAAAATTTAGGGTCAATGTTCTATATTTCAAGTTCCTACTTTTGTATGATTTATAATTATCTATTTATTTTGTTCTTTTGCTCTTGTATTAATTTCCTGAATTCTTCTAGGATATTGTCTATCTTTTCCTTGACTTTGTCTGTGTTTTCCTTGATCAATAACTTAATCTCTTGAAAGGTTCTATATTATACTTTATTATAAACTACATCATATATAGAAGGAGCTCTGGTGGTGTAGTGCCTAAGGCATTTAACTGCTAACCCACCAGCCACTCACTCCTCAGAAGGAAGGTTGGGTAATCAACTTCCATAGTGATACCAACTCAGAAACCTAAGGAGGGATTTCTATGTGTCATATCCAACTCAATAGCAGTTAGCACATTTAAAGAGTGGGAATTTTAAAATATATATTAAACTTCACTGATTCATAATATATTTTATGTTTTCATTATGAATTAGGTCAATAAATTATATCCTTAAAATCAATACAATATTAACTTTTAACTGAAATTGCCATAATAATGTTTAAGCTACAGAAACACAGCTTCATGAATAGTTAATAATATTCCAGGTATAAGAGGGAACAAGATGGCATCCATATGAGATATAACACTCAGTCCTTCTATAACAAAGACCCAAGAAACCAAGGGAAACTGATATGGGTTACAATTCTGGAACTCTGTGCATCAAATGAAAAGATATAGAATTAGATTAAACACAACCTGGGAAAATAAACAGAATGATAACAGTGATTCAAGAGAGAAATGGAGCAGAGGCCCACATAGCATGGCCATTTTGGAACACAGCAGGCAACATGTATGGGTTAGGAGAAGCCCGATTCATAGAATCCCCAATAAGACAGATATACAATGTAAACTAATCTGGAGGGAAGCAAGGTGAGCCTAACATGAGTTACATCTAAGAAAAAGAAGTGTAGACAAGTAGGTGAGAACTCCAATAACATAGGCAATCATCTTGAAGGAAGGTAGCCAGTATATAGGGATAAAAACACTGATTAGTAGTGATTCCTGGTTGTTTGGGTTGGGGGCCTATGTGGGTATGGTCTGTGAAGTGCTGGCTGTACATGCTGGACTCCATGCAGTCATCCCCTGTTTCAGTCGAGGATTCAGATAACTGACTGAACTTACCCAGGAGTGCATAGGCCTCATGACAGTGAATAGACCAGAGTATTGTGCCCTTCCAAAATACCACCCAACACCTCCCAGTGACTATGGGTGAGAGGACTTCACCCACACAAATCTGGTGGCTAGTCATGTCCTCCATGCCACCTCTCTCCCACCTGGTTCACTAGGACCATCTCCCCACAGTAGTCCTCCAACAACCCACACCCCCACGAAACAATGATCCACTCCTATGGATCACACACCAGACACTGCTGCCCATCTACTTGAAAAGGTGTACTTTCATGGATCATGCACCACATGTCCACTGCCTCTACTCCAGGGGTTCTCCCAATGTGGATTGTGCACTGTGTGGCTGCTGCTGCATTGTTGCCTCAGTGGGAATTCAGTAATATCATGTTTGGATTCACCCCCAATGAAATTTTATTTGACTTGTTCGCTATGCTTTGAAACTGACCTATTGATACAAAGAATAATTAATAATGTATACCAGGATGATAAGAGACATAACTAAATAAATACAATTTATGAATGTTGTTGTAAGGTGCTATCAAGTCCATTTTCTACTCATAATGACCTTATATGACAGCAAAGAACTTCCTCATAGGGTTTTCTTGGCTGTAAACTCTATGGGAGTAGATCTCCAGATCTTTCTCCCCTGGGACTACTGGGTGGGTTTGAGCTATTAACTTTTATCTTAGCAGCTGAATACTTAACCATTGTGCACAAGGCCTCCCTGATATGACTACATTATATAAATTTTTACAATCTAAATTTATTTCTAAACACTCAATAGACAGTAAGTAATCAATAAGAAAATTGAAAATATCTAATGGGATATGACTAAAAATATAAATAAATAAATAATTTCTAGATTAAGTCATAAGAAAGGTAATCTTGAACTTGAACATTTTCAACAACACATCCAAAATATTACGAGTCTTGCTACCTTGGTTTTTACTATGTTGTTGTTATAAGGTCATACCGACCTTATGTACAGCAGAATGAAACACTGCCAGTGCTGTGTCATTCTCATGGTCCTTGATATGCTTGAGTCCATCATTGCAGTAGTTATTATAAGTGTGTTAAATGTGAAAATATATCATTGTTCTATTAATTTGTAGGCTTAAGTGATTTCTATAGAGACCTGTGGCAGAAAAATCTTAAAAATACTATTACCCTTGTCAGCATTGATTTTGACAAGTTAACATGGATGTCACCCCATCATTCTGTGAATTCTGAGGATTAATATAAGGCTTTGGTTCCCTTCTTGTAAATCAATCTCAGATCTTTCTCTATCAGTAAGTTTAACTGTAGAACGAAATAAAAAGGTCCATCCATTCACCTGTTCTTTAGTTTGAATTAATTTTCTTTCTCTAATAATATTGTATTCTTTTCAGAATCTTCATTAGTTCTCGCTATTTATTTTAGCATTAATTATGTTCTATAGATTCTAAAGAAACACATTCTACTGCATACATTAAAAAAAAATACTTCATACTTTCTCCTGAACTCATCTTTGAAAATACTGATTTCGCTATAGTCTAGAGAGCTCAGTTTACTTGCCAGCCAAGTCTACTATTTAAAGATTTAATATTTTCTGCTCTTGTCAGCTGAACACAGTGTATCTTTGCAAACATCAGAAATCTGATTATTATGGGCAGTCATCCCAAAAGAAGACTCAGATATAGAGTTTATTTATTTTATTATGTTCAGTTCCCAAAAATATGTCAAAAAATTTTAAATAGAATACGCCTTGAACTGTAAAAGAAAATTCATTTATTTTAAAATATAAATGATCTTTTCAATCTGAAACATTGTACACTTTTAGATATTAGGAAATTATATTATGCTGCATCGTGTGACTTTCTAAATATATATAAATATCTTTACATATTTTGGGATTTAATTCCTATTTTTATTGTTATATCTAAGAAATATATTATTTTTATAAACAATAGCTATTCCTTCTTTAACTAAACAAAAATTTATTGCCAACATACAATGTACCAGTTGTTCTAGTACTGAGGGTATAGCATAAAGAAAAAAATCCTGGCTATACTTATATTTCTCTTATAAAGTTTGTATTATTTAATTCTATAGTACATACCTACATTTGTTGATATACATTAACATTAGCAGTCTCCATGTTAAGTTACGGTCTTAAGAGTATACATTTTCAATATTCTCCTTTAAATTTATATTTTTGCTTCCCTTTAAATGTGTAATTTTTTTAATGACAAATTTTAAAAAAAAATCTATGCCAAATAAACATAGTTTTTAAAACCAAGCAAAGAACAATCTTATTGCACATACCTATAAAAATTAATAGTGGTGCAAAAATTATGCACAGCCAGCAAAACTGGCAAAATTAATGTGCTGATCCTAACCAGTTATGCAAAAATGCAAATGTTGCAGTTTTTGCCTCACATAGTTAAAAGAGATAAATTTCAAGGAAGAAGACAATATGTTATTTTTCTTTATAAAGTAATAGCAAGCTTAAATATTTATATATTAATTCAAAAATATTTATAACAGAAAAACATAAAGGAATATTTGGATGAGTCTTTGTAGATTCTCAAAGATATTGATTTTCCAAATCTAATTTATAAAATATTTATTTATATTTATACTTATGCTTTTACTTGCATTTACATTTATAATCATATATTTATAGGATTACTTTTACCTGCTTTCAAAATTACAGTCATGGGAGAAAGACTTCTTACTCACTGACATCAATTCACATCTGACTCATAGCGACCCCTCCTTGGATTTCCAAGGCAGTATCATTACGGAAGTACATTGCCTAACTTTCTTTCTGAGTAGTGACTGGTGGGTTTGAACAGCCAGCCTTCTGGTTAGCAGTCAAGTGCCTTAGGCACTATACCACCAGAGCTCCTTAAGAGAATGAGTAAATACTTATTTTTATATTAATAGTTAGAAAATAATATTTTCTTATTGGTCAGTACATAACTTTTACATAAGAAATCTTACACATGAATGATAAACTGGTAAAGGCTTAAAAGATAAACTAGTAAAGGCTTGTTGTTGTTGTTGTTGTTGTTATGTTCCACCAAGTCAGTCCTGAATCATAGCGAACCCTCCTTGGGTTTCCAAGGCAGTATCACTACGGAAGTAGATTGCCCAACCTTCCTTCTGAGGAGTGGTTGGTGGGTTTGAACCGCCAGCCTTCTGGTAAGCAGTCAAGTGCCTTAGGCACTAAAATAGATTAATTTAATTAAATGTTAAAGAAATTAATATTTAACACAATTTTACCTAAAAGAGGTACAAATCTATGACGTGCAACATGTGTGTTATTAAATACCTAGTGTTAATAGTCTCTTTTCTCCTGAAAATGAAAATTTGTGACATAAATTTTACTAAATTTGTTCTTTCAGAAGACTCTCTGCAAGAAATAAAAGACTACAAAGCAAAACATGTAAAATCAAACAAAAGAGAAAGAGTAAAACTCTAAACCCTTTAAGTGAATATACATTAAAATTAAATTCACATTTAATTATGTAATTAAATTGGAGTCTGAAGATAAAAATCACAAAAGTTCCTGGCCAATATTAGGTGGTAGAGATAGTTGAGTAAATGAAGGAAACATAGACATTTTTCTGTTAGGAGTATTAGCTCAATGAGACAACAGAGATTTAGGAAGATAGATGACAGATAGATAGAGGATAGATAGATAGATAGATAGGTAGATAGATAGATAGATAAGAGATGTAGATAATACAGACAGATATAGATGTATAGTTATATAATGAATAATGTAAACGTATGTTTGTGATAAGAAAGATATGGGGTGTTTTTCACAATCACTCCAGATATTAGGAAAAGGATAAAAAACAAAAACAGAGTAAGAAACTTACGTTCCAGAAGGAAAGGAGAATGTGGAGAAAAATAAAGAGCCTAAGGCTAAAGACAGTAAAAAGAATTCATAATGAATGAAATTTTATATCACACAAGGTAGATTATCTATGGAAGGTGAAAAGTATAGCATGAAGGAAATAAATTTGAGAACAGTTGCAAAACCCCTGGGAGTAATCTAAAGTTTGATTACTAAAGCAAGTATTGTTTCTCTTACAGTTTTCATTTGAAATCCCGTTTTTCTTTCATGAGAATGTGGTAATGAAAAGAGTTTATATTTGGGGGTAGAGGAATGCCATCAATGTCAAAACTACAAACTACATCTCAAAATATTGGTTAAATCAGGCAGTTCTTTTATTTATGGATAATATGAAGTAAATATATTCCAACTTTCTATTCTTACTGAACACAACGATAAAACCAAGATTGAACACATAGAATAGCTGTTTGAAGTCTTTGTAAAGTAAATAAAACTGGACAGATAATGAAAAAAAAAAAATCAACATATCACAGAACTGGTTATTGTTAAAATTATTTCTATTTATTTATTATTTATCTATTTATTTATTTATTTGTTTGTTTTCCCCATTTTGCCTTATTTATAGAAAACCCAGTTGTGAGCAAAGGGATCAGACACAGCAAGATCCTGGGATAAAACCTGTAGTTCTCACTTGAAGAATGGATAAAATAACTTCTAAACCCCTTTCTCTATGTTTTATTTCTTTTCTATATTCATTTATACTACTTGTCTCTGTTCACTTGTATCTCCTAACTTAGGCAATCCAGTGCTGAGAGTGATGGTGGCAACCTTATGGCTAGCAATGGAAAACTACAGAGACCAAAACTCTAAAAAGTAAATGTACCTTTCTTTAGATAGAACTGTGGCCAAATCCATTGTTTCTTTATTTCCCTTTGTATCTCAGTCTTTGAAGTCTTGAATATAGTATTTTCTGGCTGAACAACACAAAATGTCAGCCCCAGGGAAATACAAAGTGTTAAGTAGATAGCTAAAGTTGTTGTAGTTAGGTGCTACCAAGTCGTCTCCAACTCATAGCAACCCTATGCACAGCAGAATGAAACACTGCCCAGTCTTCTGCCAGCCTCATGATCCTTGAAATTCGTGAGCCCATCATTGCAGCCACTGTATCTATCCATCTCATTGAGGGCCTTCCCCTTCTTCATTGATCCTCCACTTTACCAAGCATGTTATCCTTCTCCAAGGAATGATTCCTTCTGACAACATGACCAAAGTAGGTGAGAAGTCTGGCCTTTCTTACTTCCAAGGAGCATTCTGGTTGTACTTCTTCTAGGACTGATTTGTTAGTCCTTTTAGCAGACCATGGCACACTTAGCATTCTTCTCCAACACCTCAACACAAAAGCATCAACTCTTCTTCAGTCTTCGTTACTCATTGTCCAGCTCTCACATGCATAAGAGGCAATTGAAAATACCATATCTTGGGTTAGGCTCACCTTAGTCTTTAAGGAGACATCTTTGTTCATCAGCACTTGAAAGAGGTCTTTTGCAACAGATTTGCCCAATGCAATACATCATCTGATGTTTTGACTCCTTCTTCCATTGGTATTGATTGTAGAACCAAGTAATAAGAAATCCTTGACGATGTCAATCTTTTTTCCATCCACCATGAAGCTGTTTATTGGATGAGTTGAGAGGACTTTTGTTTTCTTTATATTGAGATGTAACCCATACTGGGGAGCTCTGGTGGTGTAGTGCCTAAGGCACTTGACTGCTAACCAGAAGGCTGGTGGTTCAAACCCACCAGCCACTCCTTGGAAGGAAGGATGGGCAATCTACTTCCATAGTGATACTGCCTTGGAAACACAAGGAGTCGTCACCGAGTCAGATCTGACTCAACAGCAGTGAGTTAATTCATACTGCAGACTGTAGTCTTTACTCTTCATTAGTAAGTACTTCAAGTCATCCTCAATTTCAGCAAGCAAAGTTGTGTCATCTGTGTATCACTGGTTGTTAATGAGTCTTCCACCACTCCTGATGCCACATTCTTCTTTATATAACCCAGTTTCTAGTATTATTTGCTCAACATACAACAAAACTAAAAGGGAACTTGGGAAAACAAAGCTTTTTTTATGAACCTCAGGTCAGCCCAATCTGTCCCTGTGTTGATATGCCTCCAATAAGAATACAAAAGACTTTGAAAACTAAGGTGGTCAGTAAACTTCCAAACATATGAAGTCTGACAGCTGAGTGGAATGCAGAATACAGTAAATCCAAGTTCACCACTTGAAAATTGAATTGCGATTGGAACCATCGCCTATGGAATGCAGGATGAACCCTGCTGCAATGCCTGATAAAATAAACATATCAACATTCTTTATAGGACTAAAAACAAAAAGACTCAGTCTTATTAGGTGGTATTCAAAGTGTTCATGAAACAATTAAAAATCTCTCAGCCTACAAAGAACCAGAGAAATCTCAAATTCCAGTACAAAAATAATCAAAAGATGCTAACAAGAAAATACAGATGTTGGCATTTTCAAACACAGACTTAAAAAGAGACTTAAAAACAGAGTTTTAAAAAGTATTTAACTAGGAAATTTTGAGAAGAAAGGTTAAAATAGAAAATTTCAATAAATAAAGGTGTGAGGAAGAAATTGATCGACATATTTACATGGAAAGAAAAACATTTCAAAAACCTAACAAAACTCACTGGAAGAACCTAGTAGCAAAAGTAACAGAAGAGTCAGTGAACTTGAAGAGGTCAATATGTATTATTCAATTTAATAAACAATAAAAATATATTGAATAAAAATTGGCCATGGATAAAAATGCTGTGATACTTGTGTCATCATAATCCTTGAAGGAGAGAACAAATAATGTAGGACTGAAAAGAAAATTGGAAAAAAAAATTCCAAATTTAGTGAAATAAATAATCATACAGATTCAAGAATGTGAGTGAACCCCAAACATGATAAACCCAAAACTAAACTTATAGATTTAAGATTTAAGCATAGGCACAGAAACAAGGCAGGCTTGTGCTTACTCACTGATCTGCACTGAACATGTTCCCTTGTTACCCTACCGAGAGGGACCAGGTCTTCGGGAGCAAGGTAAGCACAGGCGTAGCACAGAGTAGCAGGCCGGAAGAGCAGGAGGAAG
>NW_006921660.1:10439807-10444091 GCF_000298275.1 Orycteropus afer afer | reverse complement strand
GGGATTGTGGGGCTGGTGCGGGATCGGGCAGTGTTTCGTTCTGCTGTGCATGGGGTCGCTATGAGTCGGAAACGACTCGACAGCACTTAACAACAACAACAAACTTACAGATACATCATAAAAAGCAAACCAAATCCACTGTCATTGAGTTGATTCTGACTCATAGTGACTCTATAGGAGAAGGTAGAACTTCCATACAGTGTTTCAAAGGCTATAAATCTTTATTAAAAATAATACACTACCATTGAGTCATTTCTTATTCATAGCCACTCCTCCTTGGGTTTCGGAGGCAGTATCTCTACAGAAATAGATTGCTCAGTCATTCTTCCAAGGAGTGGCTGGTGGGTTTGAACTGCCAGTCTCTGGTTAGCAGTAAAATGTTTTAGGCACGATACCACCAGAGCAGCTGGTGGGTTTGATCCACTCACTTTTTGGATAGGAGCTGAATGCTTTAACCCTTGTGCCACTAGAACACTCTACAAACACATTATAAACTAAGCAATGCCTATGATAAAGAGGTAATCTTGAAGATAGAAATAAAATTCAATATTGTTAATAAGGGATCAATAATTAGAATTGCCATTATTTGTTCATTAAAAAGAATGGAGATCAGAAAGAATTGAGACGATATTTTAAGGTGGTTACAGAAAAGATCTGCCAGAGCATAAATTTAAATTCATGAAGAATGAAAATTAAATGATATAAGCTAATGAAGAAAAGCTAGAGAATTCTTAACAATTAGGCGTGCATTAAAGAATTGTCAAAGGAAGTTCTTCGGATAAAAGGGTTGTGATGTTAGAAGGAAATATAAATATTAGGAATAAAGCAAAAGAAAAAAAAGAGAAATATCTTACATAGAATAGACTAGTCTCATTTTGAGTGCTTTCAATATGGTTAGTGGTTGAAAACAAGACAGCTATCTGGCCAACTGACAGGAAGAGATCCCTATTTGTACCCATTCCAAAGAAAAGTGATACCACAGAAGGTGGAAATTATTGAATAATATCATTAATGTCACACACAAGTAAAACCTTGCTGAAGATAATAGAAAAAATGGTTACAGCAGTATATTGACAGAGAGCTTCAAGAAATGCAAACTGGATTCAGAGGACATGGAACAAGGGGTTTCATTGCTGATGTCAGATGGATCTTGACTGAAAGCAAATAATACCAGAAAGATGTTTACTTGTGTTTTATTGACTTTACAAAAGCATTTGATTGTATGGATCATAACAAATTACAGATAACATTGAGAAGAATGGAGCACTTCATTGTTCTCATGAGGAACCTGTACAGAGACCAGGAGGCTGTTGTTCAAACAGAACAAGGGGACACTGCATGGTTTAAAATAAGGAAGGATATATATCAGGGTTGCATCTTTTCACCATATTTATTCAATCTATATGCTGAGCCTATAATCCAAGAAGCTGGACTATATAAAGAAGAATATGACATCAGGATTGGAAGAAGACTCATTAACCCTGTGATATGCAGACAACACAAGTTTGCTTGACAAAAGTAAAGATGACTTGAATCATTTACTGATGAAGGTTAAGGACTACAGTCTGTAATATGGATTACACCTCAACATAAAACAAAAATCCTCATAACCGGACCAATAAGCAGCATCATGATAAATGGAGAAAAGATTGAAGTTGTCAGGGATTTCATATTGCTTGGATCCACAACCAACACCCATAGAAGCAGCAGTCAGGAAATGAGACGACATATTGTATTAGGCAAATCTTTTGCAAAAGATGTCTTTAAAGTGCTGAAGGACAAAGATGTCTCTTTGAAGACTAAGATGTGTTTAAACAAGCCATGGTACTTTCAGTCACCTCATATGGATGTGAAAGGTGGAGAATGTATAAGGAATACCGAAGAAGAGTTGATGCTTTTTTGTGTTGTGGTGTTGGTGAAGACATGGACTGCCAGAAGAACTGACAAATCTGTACTGGACAAAGTGCAGCCAAAGGCTTCTTGGAAGTGAGAATGACAAAACATTGTCCTACTTATTTTGGTCACATTGTCAGAAGAGACCATGCTTTGGAGAAAAATATCATGCTTGGTAAAGTGGAGGATCAATGAGAAAGTGGAAGGCCCTCAACAAGAAGGATTGACACAGTGGCAGCAACAATGAACTCAGGTATAGCAAGAATTATGAAGCTGGGACAGGACCAGGCAGTGTTTTGTTCTGTTGTACATAAGGGTTCTATGACTCAGAGGTGACTCCATGGCATCTAACAAAAACAACAGCAAAATGAATTTATTACTATCATTCTTTTGTGTTTTGTTGTTGTTGTTGTTGTGGTGGTGGTAGTGCTGATGGTTTCTTTGTTACAAATTTTTTCAATGTTGAGTTCATTTTGTTATTGAGCTTGCTTTCTCTCTCTCTTTTTTTTTTTTTAATTTTGTTGTGATTTGGGTGAAGATTTACAGAGCAAATTCACTTTCATACAGCAGTTCACATATACTTTGTCTCATGTCATTGACCACAATTTACCACAATGCAACAGTTCCCCTCCCACTTCCTCCCCATAGTTACCTCTTCTCAGTGTTCATTCCTCCATACACTCCTGCCCCCTCAGCTTTCTCCCTGTGCATTAGCAGCCCTTCTTTGTCCCATGATTGTTCTTTCCAAGGAGTGTATCTACTTGAGGTAAATGTTCAACTCATATGCCTGTATTTTGTTTGGCTGGAAACCACAGGTGTGTGTTCAATTCCAGACCTGAAGGGCAGCTAGGGGCCATAGTCTCAGTGGTTCCACCAGGCTCTATTGGACCAGCAAACGTAGTCCCCACTTTTTTTTCTTTTTTTTTCTCCAAATAATTTTGAGTTCTCTTCCACATTGTTGTCCCTCTCTATCAAGGGTCTCCTACTTAGATCCCCTTCCAAGTGGATGACAGTGGTAGCAGGGCACCATCTAGTTCTTCTGGTTTCATAGTTGTATACACTGCAGGACAGATGGTGTACCAGTCGCTAGGACTAATTGTTTCCATGAATTTTGGTTTTCTTCATTCTTCTTTGCTCTGGACAAGGAAAAACCCATTGTTGCATCTAGATGTCAGCTTGCTAGCTTTTAAGATCCCAGTCGCTACTCACCAAAGTAGGAGGTGGAACAATGTTTTTATAGTATGTTATGTCAATTGAGCTTGATGTCCTCTGTGACTATGGTCCCAAGCCCGCAGGTTCAACTACTCGGTCCCTCTATGTAGCTGGCTGTAACCAAGCAGTGACCACAACCTTGTCCCTTGTCAGCTCTACTATACAGTTGAGAATTCTGATCATTCACATAAACTTATAGGACCATTGTCTGCCAACCCTATATATGTTCTTGGATACCCTCCCCATTTCATGGACATAGCTAATCATTTAGCCTGTCTACCCATCTATCCACCCATATACCCATGTTTGCCTTCACTGACAATGTAGTACTGTATGTGGAAAAGGGCTTGTATTTGTTATCTGTACCTCCCATGTACCTCTCTATGTCTTTCCCATCCTCAGTGGTGCCATATTGATCACTCACATTTGGTACATTGCCCTTCTTTTCACCCAAATCAATACTTATCTCTATCTATCTAACAGCCTTCCCTCCCCTCCCCTTCCACCCCTGGTAACCAACAAAGAAAATTTCTTTCTATAGATAAACCTTTCCTTAACTTTTACAATAACAGACTAATACAATATTTGTCCTTTTGTGATTGACTTATTTCCCTCAGCATAACATTCTCCAAGTTCATCCATGTTATGTGACGTTTTGCAGATTCTGCATTATTCTTTAGTGTTGCATAATCATGGTGTCCCTGGTTTCTTTGTTCCATATTATTTTCTGTGCTGAGCTCATTATGTTTATGAATCGTGTTATCAATTCCTTTGTTTTAGTATATGCTGCTTGCCTTCATTTTTATTGTGATGTGATGGTTTGTAATTTTTCTTTGAGGTTACCCTATGATTTATAATTGTATCCCCGAGTTTAGAATAGTCCATTCTATCTTGCAATTCTCACCATTTAGAAGTTCTGTAACTACACAGTCCTTTCCCTCTTTTTGTTTGTAGTTGTCCTCATTTGCAAATTGATGTCTCTGGTTCCCTGTTTAGTCTTGTAAGCTCATTTTACTTTGGATATGTCCATAGCTATGGTTTCTGAGTTGTGTCATCCTGTGTATTAATGATCAGTTGTCATTTCCTATTTTTGGTTCTCTGATCAAAGGACTCCCTTTAGCATCTCTTGTAAGGTTGGTCTGGTTTTAACAAATTCCCTTAGTTTCTGCTTATCTGGAA
>NW_006921660.1:10437397-10439017 GCF_000298275.1 Orycteropus afer afer | reverse complement strand
TTTCTTTGGTCTGTCTCTCAATCCTTTGAAGATACCTAAAGATAATTCTTTTGAATTCCTTATCAGAGAGTTCCAATGCTGCTTCTTCCTCAGGGATGTGCTCTGGGTCTGTATCTTGCTTCCTTGTTTCTACCACTTTATATTGTTTCTTTTTGTGGACTGTGATTGTCTGCTGTTTCCAAGGCATCTTGGCATTGTTGTATTTGGATCTCTGTTAACTGTTTGTGAAGAGCAGCCAAGGGTGATTCAGGCTCTTCTTGGTGGTTTTCTATCATTGGCCCATTGGTGGACAAGGAGGTAGTGGCTCTCTCTCAGTAAGTGAAGTTGCAGGAGTTGTGGTTGTAGTTGTGTCATATGGGGACTCTTGTTGTTTCCCACTCAGTTAGACATGAATTACAGTTGAATAACCTTCAAAAAACTAAAACTCCATGGACGTGAAACACAGCATGTAAAAAACAGGAAAAAAAAAAAAAAAAAAAAAAAAAAGGGAAAAAACAGAGGAAAAAAAACAGAAACCTGCAATATCTGGGGATAGGGCACTAAGAAAAAAGGTAGAGAAGGAGAACAATAAGTGAAAAAAAATATGGTTAAAATGCAAAAAGAAAATCAAGAAACAGGGTTAACCACAAGAAAAAAGGGGGGAAAGAAAAAAAAATGTTAAAAAAAAAATAAAAATTCAACCAGGCACAGGAAAAGAAAAAATGCTGAAAACTAGGACCTGATAGGGGAAGATTAAGAATAATAATAAAAAAGGACAAAAGTATTAATAATATTTGTTGAAAATATTTGTAGAAAATATTTTTTTCTAATCACCATAAAAAAAGAAAGTGAAAAAGAAAAAATAAAAATTAAAAAAGAGAAGAAAAAAAAATTGGTGGAGGACAGGGCAGGGCACCCAGGCTCAGTCTGAGCACACAGACTGTGATGGAGTTCCTGTGGGCCCAGAAGGTAGTTGGGAGTGGAGGATGGCCACCCCTCTGTTCACCAAGGGTAACAAGAGGAATGTTGTTCCTTGTCAGTCTTGCAGGTCCCTAGTGTCCTTGGGGTTGCTGGAAAGCAGAACGTGTTCTTTAGCCCCAGGAATCTGCTAGAGTGCTGTCTCTTTACATATCCAAAATAGTCAAGCTGCTTTTTAAACCTTCAAAATGGCGGCGTCCTCCATACCAGCAAAAGTCCACAGCTCAGCCCACATTTCTCTTCACCTTCTCCGTTTGTTCCCCAGCCACCGTACACAGTCCTCTGTGAAGTCCTTGGCTAGCAGTGTGATTTTTAGGTTAATTCTTATGTCCTACCCCCACTCGTGAATCTCCAAGCTGTCTGTGCCATCAGGATGGCTCAGGACCACTGCCCGACTGCAGCTCTGTCTGTCTCCAAAAATGGTATTTTCACTCAAATTCTTCTGCTAGTTGGGGTTTAATCTACTTGTATATCCTTCCCTTCAAGTCTCAGAGGTCCAGGATTATCTTCTGTGTCTGTGTTAATTGGTTTCCCTTTTCTTTGTTGAAGAGGGTCTGTGCTGTCTTTCTGCCTAGTCTGCCATCTTGCCAGATCCCGAGCTTCCTTTCTGTTTTATTCATTGTTATTGACTTTGTGATTACTAAGTCCTTGTGATTTTATTCT
>NW_006921660.1:10435373-10437117 GCF_000298275.1 Orycteropus afer afer | reverse complement strand
TACTTCAGAAATCCAATGAGGGTTGCTTGAGTCGAAATTGACTCAATGGCAACGTTTTTTTTTTTTTTAATTTGCTTTGTTGCCCATGTTCTATACATATTGACTCTTCTGATTCTCTATTTTGAATTTTTTATATTTATTTTAGATTTGAAAATTCTTTCCGTGGGCCTGTTTCTGGATGGTGGTATCACGTGCCTTAGTCTTAAGTTCTTTCTTCTGTTACTGGTTTTCTATTAGAATGATTTCCTTTAGCATTTCTTGTAAAGTTGGTTTAGTTTTTACAAATTCCCTTAATTTCTGTTTGTTTGACCATGTCTTAAGTTTACCTTTATATTTGAGGCACAGTTTGGCTGGAAATATAGTTATTGGTTTGCAATTTCATTCTTTCAAAGTTATGTATATATTATCCTATTACTTTCTTACCTGCATAGTTTCTGCTAAGAAATTAGAGCTCAGTCTTATTGGTTGCCCTTTGTCAAAAACATTTCAGTTTCTCCCCAGCTGCCCTAAGGATTCTTTCTTTGTCTTTGGTTTTGGAAATTTTGATTATGATTTGTTTATGTAACTTTCTTTTTCTCTTGTGGTCTCTCCTTTATGGATTTAATTGAGCTTCTTGGATAGGTATCTTCATTTTTCATGATAGTGCAGAAGTTATCTGATAACAAGTCTTCAACAATCTTTTGTGTTTGTTCGTTTATTTATTTATTTATTTGTTTCCTCTTTTTCTGGAATTCCAAACAGGCTTATGTACATCTTTTGATATTATCCCAAATAACCTTTAGGTTTTTTTTCATTTGTCTTTTCTTTTCCGATTTTTCCTCATATGACCTAATGTCAATGGATCTGTCTTCTAGTTCAGGTATTCATTCCTCAGCCAGTTCAATTCTACTCTGTTGTCTTCCAATGTATTATCTATATATTTGGCAATGGACTTGTATCCAAAGTAATTAGAGCCCAACAGTTAAAACACAAACAGCCAAAATGAAATATTGAGAAAAATTTGAAAAGATGTCTCACCAAAGATAAAATATTGATGAATTAGCATAAGAAAGGGTTTTGAACATCATTAGGCATTAAGAAAGTATAAATTAAAAACAATATGAAATATCCCCACAAATTTTTAGAACAATTAAGAAAATGCTTAAACATCAAGCAGTGGAGAGGATGCATAGACAGTATAACTCTAAAGCATTGTTTGTAAGAATGAAAAATGGAACTGCAATGCTGGGAAATTGTTTGGCAGTTTCTCATAAAGTTAAATAAACACAATATATAACTCAACATATCCAGTTCTCAGTCAAACTTATATTCACACAAAACTCTGTGTTGAAATCTGTATTTATAGTAGCTCTATCTCTGGTAGCATAGTGGCTAAAGCACTTGACTGCTAACCAGAAGGCTGGCGGTTCAAACTCACCATCCACTCCTCGGAAGGAAGGTTGGACAATCCTACTTCAGTAGTGATACTGCCTCGGAAACCCAAGGAGGGGTCGCTATGAGTCGGGTCTGACTCAACGGCACATAACAACAACAACAACATTTATAGTAGCTTTATTCATACTTGCCCCAAATGGTAAATAATCTGAATTTATCTTTCAATGGGTAAAGGAATAAATAAGCTGTAATACATCCATACAATTGAATACTGCTTGTTGTTGTTGTTGTTGTTAAGTGCCGTCGAGTCATTTCCAACTCATAGGGACCCCATGCACAGCAGAATGAAACACTGCCCAATCCCGCGCCA
>NW_006921660.1:10426738-10434138 GCF_000298275.1 Orycteropus afer afer | reverse complement strand
CATTTGACTGCTAACCAGAAGGCTGGCGGTTCAAACCCACCAGCCACTCCCTGGAAGGAAGGTTGGGCAATCTACTTCCATAGTGATACTGCCTCGGAAAACCAAGGAGGGGTCACTATGGGTCAGATCCGACTCCATGGCAATGGTTGCGTTGCATTGCATTATTCCAGGACAGATCTGTTAGTTCTTTTAGCAGTTCATGGAACTTCCAGCATTCTTCGCCAGCACCACAACTCAAAAGCATCAACTCTTTTTCAGTTTTCCTTATTCAATGTCCAGCTCTCACATGCATATGAGGCAATTGAAAATATCATGCCTCGTGTCAGGTGCACCTTAGTCCTCAAGGAGACATCCTTGCTCCTCAGCACTTGAAACAGTTCTTTTGTGGTTGACTTTCCCAATGCTACACGTTGTCTAATGTCCTGACTGCTGCTTCCATTGGCATCGATCATAGAACCAAGCAATGTGAATTCTTTGACAAGCTCAGTCTTCTCTCCATTTATTGCGATGCTGCTCATTGGTCCAGTTGTGAGGAATTTTGTAAAAGAAAAATAAAATATTTTAGAAGCAAGGTCATGCTAAATCCTGTCCGAGATCTATAATAATCCCCAAGAATACTTGGAGGAAAGGGATAATTTTCTTACAAGACTGGTAAACAAACTATGTAAAATTATTGGACTACTTGAGTTTAAAGTAGGAGCTCTGATGGCGTAGTGCCTAAGGCATTTGACTACTAACCAGAAGCCTGGCAGTTCAAACTCACCAGCCACTCCTCAGAAAGAAAATGGCACTAAATATATTCAGCCAAATTCTACTAATCAGCATTTAGAACAACTTAATGAATATATGCTGTTCAATGCACTACCAACTATGTATGAAGAATCTTGTTCCCATTTCAATAAGTTATCGGAATAGTTGCAAAACAATCAACATGGTCTAAATGTAACAATGTTTCAATCTTTAATGAACAACTTAAGATAGAACATATCTAGTGTGTGCTTTGATAATCATAAAATGTTATTTCAATATCTCATGTATAAAATAGTAATTCACTTTCATCATTTATTTTCAGTGTTTTAATGTTCCATCAATGAAATGAACAATTATTTGATTGAAAACAACAACACAAAAAGGTATTCCAAAACCATTTCTATGACTCATAAAAAATAAAGAATTTGTTGCTCATGTTTGACATAAGAAGTGTGGTTTGTTATGGATAATGGAAATAAAAGAAATGCTCTTGATAGATCATCCATTCTCTATTTTTATCAAGTATCTTTTAGAATTTTTAGCTATTTCCTTGCAAATTGCAATTACCAATTCACATAATTTGAGATTTATGCTAGGCAAATGAAACTGCATAATAATTCAAGTGAAGTAATAATTCATAAAATAATGACTTTAGAATGAAACTAATTTAATGTATGTGACTTCCCATGAGAAGTTCTTAAAATTAAAACTTCAGAGTATAACAAGCTAATCCTATACTTTAAACTCAAAAAACCAAACCAAACCAAACTCACTGCCATCAAGTCGGATCTGCCTTATGGCGATCCCTGCTTGGATTTCCGAGGCAGTATCACTGTGGCAGTACATTACACCATCTTCTTTCTGAGGAGTAGCTGGTGGGTTTGAACCACCAGGCTTCTGGTTAGTAATCAAATGCCCTAGGCACTATGCCACCAGAGCTCCTACTTTAAACTCAAGTAGTCCAATAATTTTATATAGTTTGTTTACCAGTCTTGCAAGAAAATATTCCTTTCCTCTCAGTATCCTTGGGGATTATTATAGACCTTGGACAAGATTTAGCGCAAGCTTACTTCTAAAATATTTTATTTTTCTTTTACTAAAATCTAAGAGATCATTTTCTTTCCTCCAGGTTCTGTTTTATTCCTTTATTGCAGTCTTTGTTCTTTCTTTTCCGAATACATAAAAATGATAAATTGATATTTCTCCTAGTATTTTAATTGGGAACTTTAAGGAAATCTTGAAAAATACCACATATGAAGAAATGCTTATATAGCCACCATGAAAATTCCCTAAACTAAAATCATAGTAAGTTAAGGCTTACTTAATAAGTATTTTGCTTAAAAGGCTGATTTTTATTTTGCCTGATAATTTTCTAAGGTATCAAATTTAACAATATGTTTTACTTATACTTAATTTTTTCTCCCATATTTTACCAGGATTACCTGCTGCTTAAATCTTGAGTTTTATTAAATACTTGAAACAGGATCTGCATGCAATGGAAAAAAGTATATTTATATATACTGTTGTTTCCAACATTTGCAGAAAGTGCTATTCCACTTTAAGACATTTGTCTTTTATATATCAACTATTTGTCAATGTTGGTAAAATATTATCTCTGTACTTAGTTGCTAGCTACATGAAAACATTGATTCTCTGCCTTGCAAATAGTATATATGCAGTGATAGATAAGGTTGTAGGATGACTAATGATATACTAAAACATTATCTTGCTTTTACAGGCCCCAAAAAATCACTTTACACATTCAGCAACAGATATCCAATTCTTACTTGTTGTTTTTTATGTAACCTTGACAGTTAAAAATATTGGTAACATTATTGGACTTTGTCATGCTAACTTCTTTGCAGAAGTAACATCTGAACATTTTCACATAAGTGATCAGTAAGTAGAGAAAGTTAAGATGTGCTTTGATGCAGCATATTAACCATGCTAAATTTTAATTTTTTAAAATAGTTTTATTTTATGTTATTCTCATTAAACTCTCTGTAGTTAATGGAGCTCTGGTGTCATAGTGGATAAGACATTTGGCTGCTAACCAGAAGATCAGAAGTTCAAACCCACTAGCTGTTCTATGGGAGGAAAACATGGTAATCTGCTTCTGTAAAGCTTTATGGCCTTGGAAACACAGTGGGGATCATTATGAGTTGGAACTGACTTGATGGCAGTGGGTTTATTTTTTGGTTTTCTGTAGTTATACTGTTTTATCCTCCTAAACAAAACAAACAAACAAAAAAAAAAAAACACACACTGCTGTAGAGTTGGATTCTACTCATAGTGAACCCTCCTTGGGTTTCCAAAGTGTTATCACTATAGAAGTAGTTTGCCCAAACTTCTTTCCAAGGAGTGGCTGGTGGGTTTGAACCGCCAATCTTCCCGTTAGCAGTCAAATGTTTTAGACAGTACACCACCAGAAAAATTATGCCTGTACATGTTGGCAAAATAAATATTTTTAAAAAAATAATGTATAAACTTCAATTATTACACTTTTTCAAAGTCTTTCTAAGGTAACATTATTTTCTGAGACTAAAATTAACTGTTAATATCACATTTGCCAATCAGCAACTTTAGTTTTAACAAGAATAAATAGATCTTTATTTTGGCACACCATAATAGTATTTAGGTTTAAGGACTTTGTAAGGAAAAAATAAATAAATAAATAAAACAGTTTTAACCAAGTTTATTTTCCATATTTTAAGGTTTGATTTATTTATGGTGTTTTATGGCTCAATTGACAAACTATTGGATGTGCTTTCCATCAGATTAGCTTCAAACAGCCATCTTATTATATAGAATTCCATGTAACTCATAAAATTTTTGATCCAACCCAACCATTTCCAGTATCTCTGAATTCAGTTTCTCACATTGATTTGGTAATATAAAAAACTGGGGATGAGGAACAAACAGCATTAATGTTTAGTGAGACAATTGAATAAGAAACATAAGGAAAATTATTTCATACAGTGAGGCTAAATGTAAAAAATATTAATTAACTAGTATTCTTTGTTCATCTTTGTTGTTAGGCAGGAAGGTGGGACATGAGGGCTGCCCTCGGGCAGGTCTGAAAGGAGGAGAAAAGGGAGAGGGTGGAATGTTTAAGAAGGTTAATGAGCTAACACCTGTAACTGCTTGCAACCAAATGTGATATTTGGCAAATTAAAATTAAGCAGAAGAACCACAGACCACAGAATATTTAAAGAAGTTAATGAGCTAACACCAGCAACTGCCTGTAACCACCTGTCAGATTTGGCCAATTAATCAGGGTCACAGGTCCCTTACTCAAGAGACCCAGCTCCACCTTAAGAACACATTTTTGAGGAAGTATAAAAACCAATAAGTGAGGCAGTTTGGTGTCTTTCCCTTTCCACAGGAAAGATCTGTCTCCATTATTCTGGAGATACCCTTTGCTTTCAAGGGACCTCCCTACTCATGGAGAGAAGTCCGTTTCTCCTCTTGAAATATACTTTGCTTTTAATAAAGGCTTGTGTGCTTTTGTGATTGGAGCTTTGTTGAGTTTGTCAAGCTGCTGTAGAAGGTCACTCGCTCTCATGGATCACATGGGACTGCCTTCCTTCAGATCACTCACTTGTGGAGATTCTTCCTGTGAGTAGGATGAGGTCAGGGAAAAAGAGCTTCTTCCCCTGGATAACTTTATTATTTCTCTGGAAATACAACTGCTGCTCTTGCTTAACAAATGTTAATTCCATCTTTTGAGAAAGATAATCAAACTCTGTGTGTGTGTGTGAATTTAGTAGATTGTTTATTTCAGTTCTTTTGCTTTTATAAAAATACATTTTATAGAAAAATCAATTTTCCAATCATAATTACATAATATGTTTAGGTTTTTAGGGAGCAGTGGCAGACAGGGTCAGTGGCCAGAACAGGTAGGGGGGCAGCAGCTCCCAGGTGACAGAGAGCAATGGCAGATAGAGCTAGCAGGAAAAGGTAGGGGGAAGGCCAGGAAGTGAGCAGAGCAGTTGGAACAGCTAAGGAAGATGATCTTGTCGGTCAGTTTGTCAAACAAGCATGTTGCTGTGAGGCCGGATGCTGTGCCAGCTGAGATGCCCATGGTGGACTGGTTTCAGTAGAGCTTCCAGACTGAGAGAGAGTTGGAAGAAGGCAGAAGCCATTAACTTCTCAAAGAACTGGTTTTGCAAGACCAACAACTTATTCATTGCAAATACCTTTTTTCAACAAAACAAATTATGACTATACATGTGGACTTTTCCAGGTGGAGTACACAGACATTAGATTGACTACATCTGTGGCAAGAGGCAATGGATAAGCTCAATATATTCAGTCAAAACAAGGCCAAGAACTGACTACGGAACAAACCATAAACTGCTTATATGCAAATTCAAGTTAAAGTTGGACACAATTAAAACAAGTCCATGAGAGCCAAAATATGAACTTTATTATATCCAGCCTGAATTTAGAGATCATTTAAAGAATAGAGTTGATGCATTGAATGGCAGTGACTGAAAACCAGAGGAATTATGGGATGACATCAAGAACATCATACATGAAGAAAGAAAAAGGTCATTAGAAAGACAGGGAAAAAAAAAAAAAAAAGACCAAAATGCTTATCAGAAGAGACTCTGAAATTTGCTAAAAAGTAGCTAAAGCAAAGGAAAGAAATGATATGATAAAAGAGCCGAATAGAAGATTTCAAAGAGCAGATCAAGAAGAAAAAGTCAATTACTATAATGAAATGTACACATATATAGAGTTGGAAAGCCAAAAGGGAAGAACACTTTTTGCATTTCTCAAGCTGAAAGAAGTGAACTGAAAATTTAAGCCTCGAGTTGCAATATTGAAAGATTCTATAGGCAATATATTGAATGATGCAGGAGACATCAAAAGAAGATGGAAGTAATACATGGAGTCATTGTATCAAAAGTAATTGGTTGATGTTCATCCATTTCAGGAAGTGGTATATGAAGGAAGAAGTTGAAGCTCCATTGAGGGAAGTGGCAAAAAACAAGGTTACATGAATTGACAGGGTATCCACTGAGATGTTTCAACAAAGGGATGCCACACTAGAGGCATTCACTTGGCTGTGTCAAGAGATTTGGAAAACAACTACCTGGCCAAATGACTGGAAAATATCCATATTTTTACCCAATCCAAAGAAAGATGATCCCACAGAATGTGGAAATTATTGAACAATATCATTAATACTGCACAAAAGTAAAATGTTACTGAAGATAAGTAAAAATGGTTGCAGCAGTATATTGACAGAGAACTTCCAGAAATGCAAGGTGGATTCAGAAGAGGACATGGAACATGGGATATCTTTGGTGATGACAGACGGATCTTGGCTCAAAGCAAAGAATACCAGAAAGATGTTTACTTGTGTTTTCTTGACTATGCAAAAGCATTCACCCATATGGATCATAACAAATTGTGGATAACATTGAGAAGAATGGGAAATCTAGAAGACATAATTTTCTTCATGAGGAAATTCTGCATAGACCAGCGGGCTGTCATTCAAACAGAACAAGGGGACACTGCATGGTTTAAAATCAAGAAAGAAGTGTGTCAGGGTTGTATAGTTTCACTGTTCTTATTCAATCTGTATGCTGAAAAAATAATCCGAGAAGCTGGACTATATGAAGAACAACAGAGCATCAGGATTGGAGGAAGACTCATTAACAATCTACGTTATGCAGATGACACAATTTGCTCACTGAAAGTGAGGATAATTTGAAACACTTACTGAAGAACATTTAAGACTAGAGTCTGCAGTGTGCATTACATCTCAATATCAAGAAAGCAAAAATCCTCACAATGTGACCAATAAGAAGCATCATGATAAATGAAGATTTTAGTTGTCAAAAATTCCATATACTTGGTTCTGCAATCAACACCAATGGAAGCAGCAGTCAAGATATCAGTTAGCATTGGGCAAACCTGCTGCAAAGGACCTCTTTCAAGTGCTGAAGACCAAAGATGTTTTCCTTGAAGACTAAAGTACTCTTGAGATAAGCCATGGCATTTTCATTCACCTCATATGTGAGAGCTGGACAATGAAACAGGAAGACTGAAGAAGAGTTGATGCTTTTCAGTTGTGGTGTTGGTGAAGAATGCTGAAAGTACCATGGACTTCTAAAAGAACTAACAAATCTGTCCTGGAAAAAGTGCAGCTGGAATGCTCCTTGGAAGCAAGAATGGCCAAACTTCGTCTCACCTACTTTGGTCATGTGGTAAGAAGGAACATTCCCTGGAGAGGATATCATGCTTGGGAAAGTGGAGGGATAATAAAAAAGGGGAATACCCTCAACGAGTTGGATTGACATAGTGGCTGCCACGATGGGCTCAAGTATAGTCAGGATCATGGGGCCAGCACAGAACCGGGCAGTGTTTTGATCTGCTGTATATGAGATTTCTATGAGTCAGAGATGACTTGACAGCACCTAACAGCAACAACAACAACATTTTGGTCTTTAAAATACACTTTTAGATTAAAAAGTATATGTTTAAGTTATACAGAGAAGTAAAAATAAATTTTAAGAAATCCTATTAATTTCAAAGCTTCAGAAATCACTATATTCAAAAATTTAAAATCAAAATTAATGGTAATTAATCATCAATTTGCAAGAAAGATAAACATAAGGATGAATATATATATATAT
>NW_006921660.1:10403509-10426240 GCF_000298275.1 Orycteropus afer afer | reverse complement strand
CGAGTCAAATCCGACTCATAGCAACCCCTCCTTGGGTTTCCGAGGCAGTATCACTATGGAAGTAGGATTGCCCAACCTTCCTTCCGAGGAGCCCTGCTAGCCAAGGGCTACATTGAGGACTGCACAGGCGGCTGGTGAATAAAAGGGGAAACAGCGAAGAAGGATACAAACTGAGCTGTGGATTTTTCACAGTCCAGAGGGTGCAACAATTTTGAATGTTTATAAATGGTTCAACCATTTTGGATATTTATAATGAAAGTGTTACAGAGACCTAAAAAGAGGTTCCAATTCTGGGGGACAGCAAGGAAATACTGGACACTGAGGAATGGAAAGGTGTGATATTTCCCTTGGTACTCTTATACCCCACACCCTCTTGGTGAACAAAAGTGTGGCCATACCTCACCCCTACCCACCATTTGTGCCAGCAAGAATTGTATCCCAGTCTGGGTGATCTGATGGAGCCTGGGTGCCCTTCTTCACATCGCCCCTCCCTGTTTTTTTTTTTTTTTCCCCCAGGTTGTTTTTGTCTGTTTGAAATTTTATTTTTTCTTTGTTTTTATTAGCATTATTTCTTCTGTCCATCCAGGTTCTAGTTTTTGGCTTTTTCTCTCTTTCCTTTTCTGGGTTCCCATCTTTTTCTTTCTTGTGGTTCTTCCTCCCATACCTTGTTTTCCTTTTTATATTTTTTCCTTTTTTTTTTCTTCATTATTCTCCTACTCTACTTCTTTTCTCATATTCCCTCCTCCTTGTGGGAATTTTTTCCTCCCTTTTGCTATTCATATTTCTTTTGTGTCTTTTAAAAGAGTTTCTTTAAATATTTTCTCCCATTTATTGCTTTTCACTTTTTTTTTTTTTCTTTCTCTTTTTGGTGATTGTTCCTGTGTGTTTATGTGGTGTGTGTCTTTTGTCTTCTTGCTTTTACTTTTGTGATTTTTTTATTTTTATTTTTATTTATGTCTATGTGGGAGACAGCAATTGTACCTATACAACCTAACTACACCCACACCTCCTAAACATCAACTTACTGAATGAGAGCCACCAATTCCTTCTGCATTGACTGGACAACAATACAGGACCACCAATAAGAGCCTGACCCACACTTAACTGCTCTTCACAGACAATTAAAAGAGATCTGTGCAGCCACTCTCATTCTCTATCACTCCCACCAGGAAATAGGTGGTGAGGGCATAAGTCCTGCCAAGTAATGAATAGAGAAACACAGTACCCTGCTTGTTCAGATACATCCAAAAAAATAAAGAAATAACATGAAAATCATGAGGAAATCATTCCAATATACAATCACTAATTAAGTATAAATACAACAAAGTCACACTGTCTTGGAGAAAACAAACCATCACAGTCCACACAAAGAGCAAGATAAAGCAGTAGAAACAAGGGAGCAGGATACAGATTCAGAACAAATCCCTGAGGAAGAAGCAGCATTGGAACACCCTAATAAGGAATTCAAATGAATTATATTTAGGTACTTTCAATAGATTGAGAGACAGATCAAGGAAAATGCTGACAAAATTAAGGAAAGCACAGACAAAGCCCTAGAACAATTTTGAAAGAAAATACAAGAAAACAACAATAAAATAGATGAAAAATTAGAACTGATACAAAACCTACAGATACTAAATTTTCAGAAAGAGATAATACATAGAAAAGACAAAGGAGCAGAATCAAATCGATGGAAGACAGAATTAATGAGATTAAAGACAAATACCTAAATACTTCTTAGAAAATGGATCAACCAGAAAAATAGATCAAAACAAAATGAAGAAATCTAAGATGCATGTGTGGTACCATCAAAAGGAATAACCTACATGTAATCAGAATTCCAGAACAAGAAGAGAAAAAGAACACCCCTGAGGAAATTTTCCAAGATTTGTTGGAAGAGAACATCCCTAATATGATGAAAGGTGAGAATATATCCATTCAGAAAGTCCAAACAGGATAGATGCCAAAAGAAAATCACCAAGATAGATCATCAAACTCACCAAAACTAAAGACATTGAAAGAATCCAGAAAGCAGCAAAGCAAAAACAAAAAGTTACCTACAAAAGGCAACAAATAGCATAAGCTCTGATTTCTCAGCAGAAACCATGCAGGTGAGAAGATATTGGGATGGTATATATAAAAAACAGAAAGAGAAAAATTTAAAACCAACAATTATGCACCCAGTAAAACTGTGCCTCAAATGTGATGGTGAAATTAGGAGATTTCCAGATAAATGGAAATTGAAGGAATTTGTTAAAACCAGAACAAAACGAGTTATTTGGACAGAGAACCAATAATAACAAACAACAACCAACCATTAATACACATGATGACATAACCCAGAAACCAAGCAAGTTCTGGATGTATCCAAAGTAAAATGAGCTTACAAGACTGTAAAAAGGGAATCAGAGACATCAATTTGCCAATGACTACAACTACAAACTAAAAAGAGGGAAAAAAATGTAGTTATAGAACTTCTAAATGGTGAGGAAGTTAATAGAGTTGCAAGATGAAATTGCCTGTCCAAATTTGGGGAGAAATTATAAATTATAAATCACTGGGTAACATCAAAAAAATATGTCAAACTTTCATATCACAATGAAAAAAGAGGACAAACATAAATATTTAGCAAAGACTAAAACAACAGCAACAAAGAAAATGATAATACAATTCATAAACAAAATGAGCTTAACAGAGAAAATTGTATGGAACAAAGAAACCAGGAACACCACACACACACACAAAAATGAAAGCAACCAATTCATATTTGTCATTAATTACACTCTATGTCAATGGATTAAATGCACCATTCAAGAGATGGAAAGTTGCAGACTGGATAAGAACACATAACCCATCAATATGTTGTCTAGAAGAGACAGACCTTAGAGACAAATACAAAAGTAGACTAAAAACAAAGGTCAAAATTATATCAAACAAATGGCAACCAAAAAAGAACAGGAGTACCAATATTAATTTCTGATAAAATTGAGTTTCAGACAAAAACCACCATAAGAGACAAGGAAGCACATCACATTATGATTAAAAGATCAATTGAACAAGACATAACCATAATAAATATCTATGAAGCCAATGAAAGAGCCCTTAAATACATAAATCAGACTATATGAGAATTAAAAAGACAAATAGATGACTCCACAGTCATAGTAGGAGACTTCAATACATGACTTTCAATGAAATATAGGTAGAACAGCTAGAAAGAATCTCAACCAAGATGCAGAAGAACTGAACAATACTATCCAGCAACATGAACTTATAGACATCTACAGAGCACTTCACCCAACAACACCACAATAAGCATTCTTTTTCTGTGCACAAGGAACACTATCTATGATAGACCATTAAAAAAAAAAAAAAAAGCCTCACTACTCTCAAGTTGATTTGTCATATCAAGCCCTCCTTGAGTTTCTGAGACAGTATCTCTATGAAGTAGATTTCCCAATCTTCCATCTGAAGAGTGGCTGGTGGGTTTGAACCATCAGCTTTCTTGTTTACAGTCAAATGACTTAGGCACTATGCCATAAATTAAGCATTAATAAATTTCAAAACATTTAAATACTGCAAAGCATCTTCTCAGATCACAATGCTATATAATTAGGAAACAACAATAGGAAGATCAAAGGAAAAGAGCAAACACATGGAAACTAAACAATACCCTTCTTGAAAGTAGGTAATAAAAGACATAAAAAATGGCATTTAATAAGTTCCTTGAATCAAACAAGAATGAAAATACAACATACCAAAATCTTTGGGACACAGAAAAAAGAGTGATCAGAGGCCAATTTATAGCAATGAATACACACATCAAAAAAGAAGAAAGAGTCAAAATAAGACGTTAAATCAACATCTCTAAAAATTAAAAAAAGAACAGCAAAAAATAAAAAAAAAAAAAGCCTACAGTCACCAGAAGAAAAGAAATAATAAAGATTCAAGCAGAAATATATGAAACAGAAAATAGAAAGACAATAGAGAAAATCAACAAGACTAGAAGTTGGTTTTTTGAAAAGATTAATACAATTGACAAACCACTGGCAAATTTAACAAAGGAAAAGAGAGAGAGAATACAAATAACATGAGTAAGAAAAGAAATGGGCAACATCACAACAGAACCAAATGAAATAAAAAGGATAATATGATACTATGAAAAACTTTCTCTGACAAATTTGAAAATCTAGAAGAAATAGACTGATGTCTAGAAACACACCAGTTACCTAAACTAAAACAGACTGAGCTAGAAAGTTCAACAGATCCATTACAATAAACTATATTGAATACATCGGGAAAAAAAAAAAAATACCAGCTTAAAAAGGTCCATACCAGATGGTATCACCAGAGAATTCTTCCAAACATTCAGAGAAGAACTCACATCAATTCTACTCAAACTATTGCAGAATATAGAAAAAGGTGGAGTCCTTCCAAATTCATTTTATGAAACAAGCATAACCTTGATATCAAAACCAGGCAAAGCCATCACTGATAAGGAAAACCACAGATCAATATCCCTTATGTATATAGATGCAACAAACTTCAACAAAATCCTATCCAATAAACTCCAACAACAACATATCCAAATAAATAAATACATTACCAAGTGGGGTTCATATCAGTTATGCAAAGATAGTTCAACATTAGCAAAACAATCAACATCATCCGTCACATAAATAAAACAAAGGAAAAGAATCACATAGTCTTATCAATCGATGCAGAAAAGGCATTTAATAAAATTCAACACCCATTTCTGATAAAAACTTTCAGCAAAATGGAAATAGAAGAGATATTCCTCAACATAATAAAAGGCATATATCCATAAACAACAGTTAACATTATTCTCAGTGGAGAGAGACTAAAACCATTCCCTTTTTCAACAGGAACCAAACAAGGACATCCTCTATGATCACTTATACTCAACATTGTTTTGGAAGTCCTAGCCAGAGCAATAGGAGCTCTGGTAGTGCAGTGCCTAAGACACTTACTTGACTGCTATCCAAAAGGCTGGTGGTTAAAACCCAGCAGCCACTCCTTGGAAGGAAGGTTGGGCAATCTACTTCCGTAGTGATACTTCCTGGGAAACCCAAGGAGGGTTCGCTATGAGTCAGGTCTGACTTGACGGCACATAACAAAAACAGCAGCCAGGGCAATAACGCAAGAAAGGGAAATCAAAAGCATCCAAATTGGTAAGGAAGAAGTAAAACAATCTCTATTTGTTGATGATGTCATCTTATACCTAGAAAACCCAAGAGACTCAGTAAAAAGATAAAAAAGAAAATATTGGAACTAATTGAGAGATTTAGCATCATGGCAGGAAGCAAAATCAACATACAAAAATCAGCAAAGAGATTGCTGAAAAAGAAATAAGGAAATCAATACCATTTACAATAGCTATCAAAAAATAAAATAAAATACTTCAGAATAAATCTTGTTGTTGTTGTTATGTACCGTTGAGTCGGCCCCAACTCCTAGAGACCCCAAGAGGCAGTATCACTATGGAAGTAGGATTGCCCAACCTTCCTTCCGAGGAGTGGCTGGTGGGTTTGAACCGCCAGCCATCTGGTTAGCAGGCAAGTGTCTTAGCCACTATGCTACCAGAGCTCCCATCTTACCAGGGACAAAAAAACCTAAGCAAAGAAAACTACAAAAGACTGCTTCAAGAAACCATGAGAGATCTATACAAATGGAAGAACATACCATGCTTGTGTTTAGAAAGATTTGTTGTGTCTGGCAAAACCACACAGGTCACAAAAAGATGCAACATGAAAGGATTAATGTTTTCTTTTTAAAAGAACGGGGGCCAGGTGGATGCCCTTCATATTCTGCGACAGTGACCCCTGATGCCTTTGTTCTACTTTATTTATATGATTATACATGATAACATCACTGTTCTTGTAATCCATACAATCAGCTTATTCAACACAAAGTTAAAGTTTTACTCCTCTATGTGCTCAAGGACAACAGATAGTCATTGAAACAATCACAAAAGCCTCCTCAGGAATAAGGAGTGTAAAATGATAAATGTTTACTAGGACACAGTGACCTGAAAAATGAAACATTCCAATAAGATAAAAACATGGACTACTGGAATAACATCCACTTTTGATACTTAATGTTTTGTCAAGTAGGCATTTAACCATGAGACAGGCCTTGCCTTCTCTTGTAGCTGTCGGACATGTGCCTTGCATTCATGTCCTTTGATGATTTCTCTCGTGGTCTCCAACAAAGATTGAACATTGTGAAAATGTCAGTTCTACTCAAAGCAATCTTTACATTCGATGCAATTCCAATCCAGATCTCATCAATGTTCTAAAAGGATATGGAAATACCAATGACCAATTTTATTTGGGAAAGAAAGTGATCTTAGATAAGTAAAGCAATATTGGAGAAGAAGAACAAAGTAGGAGGTCTCACACACCCAGATCTCAAAACCTATTATACAGCCACAGAAAACTGCCTCATATTTGTAAAAAGACAGAGACAAAGACCTATGGAATAGAATTGAAAACTCAGAATAGATCCATTGAACTATCATCAGCTGAAATCCATTAAATGTGGAAGAGATTGTCTGTTTAACAAATGGTGCTGGCAAAACTGGATATCCATTTGCAGCAAAATGAAATAAGATCCATACCTCACACCATACACAAAAACTAACTCCAGATGGATTAAGACTTAAATATGAAACCTATAAGTATAATGTTCCTCAAGGAAAACATGGGGCAAATTTAGGGGCTCTAATTTATGGCATAAATAGACTATCAAATATAAACCAAAATGGACAAACAGCAAAGATAAACTAGATGAATGGGACCTTCTAAAAATTAAACTTTTATGTGCTTCCAAAGACTTCTCCAAAAAGTAAAAAGAACCTACCCATGTTCATTGCAGCACTCTTTACTAAACCAAAAGGATGGAAACAACCTAGATGCTCATGAACTGAAGAATAGATCACCAAACTATGGAACATACACACATACTATGCAACTGTGAAGAATAATATAGAATCTGCAAAACACCGCATAACATGGATGAATTTGGAGGACATTATGCTGAGTGAAATAGCCAATCACAGAAGGACAAATATTTTATTAGTCCATTATTTTGGTTGTCTATGAAAGGTTTTTATATGGAAGGAAACTCTGTTGGTTACCAGGGATGAGAAGTGAGGGGAAGGAACACTATTAGATAGGTAGACACAAGTACTGATTTGGGTGAAAGGAAAGGCAATGCACCAAATATAAGTGATTAACACAGTGGAATTGAGGAAAAAGAAGACATAGAGAGGTACATGAGAGATAGAGAAAACAAAGATGAACCCTTTTGCACATTCAGTACTGCATTGCCAGTGATGGCAAACATTGATCTAGGGTGGATTGATGAATGGACAGCTTGAATGGTCATGTATATCTAGGCAAAGGGGAATGTGCCCATTACCAAGTATAGGTTTGGCAGACAATGTATCTACAACCATACTTGTATGTTCTGTAAGAATATCCAGTTATATAGTAGAGCTGTCAAGGGATAAAATCATAGTGACTTCTTGGCCACACCCAGCTACCTGGAGGGAACTTAGTAGTTAGACCTGTGACCTCAGGACCATTAGCCCAGGGGACATGAGGCTCAATTGGCCTAACATACTATGCAAAAACATGTTCCACATACTACTTTGTTGAGTAGCAACTGGGATCCTAAAAGTTTATAAGTGGCCACCTAGATGTAACTGCGGGTCTCTCCTCATCCAGAGCAAAGAAGAAGGAAGAAAACCAAAGACACATGAAAACAATTAGTCCACGGAACTGGTTCACCATGCAATCCTCAGCGTATATGACTATGAGACCAGAACTGAATGATGACTGGCTACCACTGTCAACTACTCAGAGGGGGATCTATGTAGGAGATCCTGGATAGAATGGGAGAACAATGTGGAACAAAACTCAAAATCATAAAAAAGGGACCAGGTTTTCTGGTCTGATTGAGCTTGGTGGAACCCCTGACACTATGGCCCCTAGCTGCCCTTCAGGTCTGGAACTGAACCCACTCCTGTGGCTTTCAGCCAAACAAAAGATAGGCATGTGAGCTGAACATTTATATTCAGAAGATACACTCCTTGGAGAAATCAATCATGTGAAAATGGAAGGGCTGTGTACACACAGGGAGACAAGCTCAGAGGGCTGGAATTCATGGGAGGCAAGGACACAGGGAGAAGTAACTATTGGGAGGAAGTGGGAAGAGAGCTGTTACAACTGTGGGAAATTGCAGTCAATGTCATGAATCAAAATGTCTATGAACTGTTGTATGGAAAGTAAATTTACTCTGTAAACTTTCACCCAAATCACAATAAAAATTAAAAAAAAAAGTATCGCATCTTCATAGAACATAGAGGTGTTTTTTTTTTTTTTTTTTTTTCCTAGTTTAGTACTTGACTATTTGGGACTTCTTTTTAGCATTAGCTTGTAAAAAAAAAAAAAAAAAAAAAAAAAAAACACGACCCCTCTCTCATCCCCATACCAAAGCACATGAATACATACCACACAACACAAAATGAGAGAATGAAAATCAAGAAATAATAAATTCAAGGAGAAAAAATATAATAGGTTCAAATAAAATTCACATACAAACTAATGGATTTGTTTTCCGGTTAAATTTTTAGAATCAAGTATTGAAGCACAGGATTTGAATTTGGACTCTGAGCCCCCTTTCCTCATCTGTTAAGAGATTAATTTCTGCCTCCCTGTGTCCCAGAGTTATTACAAAATAAAATGACATAAGAAATATGCAAACTCTAAAACATTAATTAAATACTACTAACCATTTGCCTTCATGTGTGTCAGAGTAGAATAATTCTTCACATAATTTCAATGGCTAATTTTTGAAGGTAGTTCTCTGTGAATTTTTTAATAAGGTGCCTCAGGGTGACTTGGACCTCCAAAGTTACAGTGAGCATCCAAGCATATTAACTGTTTGTGTCATCCAGGGGCTTCCAGTAAAATACAGTAATCAAAAGAACAAAACAATGCAGTAATCATTCAGAACCAAAGACTGACATAATACTTCAATTTGAGGGATAGGTTGTTGTTATTGTTATGTGCCCTCGAATCAGACCCAACTCATAGCAACCCTTCCTTGGGTTTCCAAGGTGATATCACTACGGAAGTAGATTGCCTCATCTTCCTTCCGAGGAGTGGTTGGTGAGGGATAGGTAGGTAGGGCTAATTGTTAACTTTCATATGTGTTATGTTATCATCTGGATAGCTACCTTGAAATACTGTAAACAGAAGACCAAATTCAGTAATACAAAATAATGAGAACATTTGATTAACTTGGATTAACTCATTTACATATTAAAAGTTACATAGTCCATTGTAGAGTAGACATTTGTTAGTTTGGGTAATGGAAAAGTAACATGAAATATGAATTGAGCACAACTTAACCAGGTATACATGACATTAACAAACGCACAAAAAGGCCATTACTGATAAATGCTATAACATATACAATTTGCCAATAGTAACAACAAGCAGCAGTAACAACTGAAAAAATATATGAGTGGTTACATAGATATCTATACACACATGAATAGAGCAAATAAAAAATCAAACTCACTGCCATTGACTCAGTTCTGACTTATAGTAACCCCCACTGAATTTCCAATGCTGTAAATCTTTATGGAAGTAAATTGCCTCATCTTCCTCCTAGGGAGCAGCAGGTGGGTTTGAACCACTTAACTCTGGTTAGCAAATGTCTTACGCACTACACTGAAATAGCTCCCTTATAGGAAGGTATACATAAGTGTGTATATGAACATATATAAAATGTATTCATAGGTATTTTCTGCATACATGTGTATGATTGCTGTATATTTACTCACACATATAATAAAACACATGGGGCACAGCCACAGATACTGTCCTGAGCTAACCAATGGATTTGAAGGTAGTTCACTGTGTATTTTTTAATAAGGTGCCTCATGGGAATGGTTCACTGGATTTGAAAGCTAAAGATCATAGACTAGTGGGATGTGTCTGTCTTTTGGCACAAAATGACAATAAAATTTGTTATGTACCTCTTAGTTTAATAAGTAACATCTGGGTTCTCAAAAGCTTGAAGCAGCTACCTAAGATATATTACCAATATGTTTATTGATCTCTACTCATCTATAGCAAAAGAGAAAGTAGAAAACCAAAGACTCAAATAATCAATCAGTCCAAGGACCAATTGTGTACACCTACCATTTTCTGACCTACTCAAAGACTGAAAGAACCAGATGGTACCTGGCTACCACTACCGACCTTTGTGAATGGGATCACAATAGATGGTCCTAGATAAAAATGGGGGAAAAAAATGTAGAACAAAATCCCAAATCATAAAAACAAGCAGACAACAACATAAAAAATGATCAGACTTACTTAGAAACCTGCAGAACCCCTGGGACTATTGCCCTGAGAAAACTTTTCAATTTTTAATTTTTAATCTACTAAATAACAAATGAAATAAATAAATAATATCACCTGTGAGTACTCCACTCCTTTTATATAAAACCAATATATTTGTCCTAAAGCAAAGATAAGAAAGTTATTGGGGTGGGGGTGGGGCATAAATGGGCAAAAATCATGGAAATAGAACAACCACAGTAGAGGTAATGAGAATAATGATGTCATGTAGAAAACGGAACCAATGACACTGAAAAATAAGTGTGGAATTTTAAAATGAGAACCTATTTTACTGTGTAAACAGTTACCAAAAGGTCAATAAATTTTGTTTTTAAAATAATTTAAAGTGTCCATTATGGGGAAAGAAATGTTTGTAATTGTTGCATAACAGACAACAACCAATAAATAAATAAAGCTAAAAACCCCAACTGATTTATTTTATAATGAGCAATTACTCAAGAAGCAATATATATGATGCGGTCTGTTAAGTACTCCAAGAAGAGGAGATTAGTAACACAATTTAAGATCATATCAGTTAGCAAAGGACTGAGGGATTTTGTAAGATGAGTCCGTTGAAAACAAATCAATATTCTGTGAGACACACACAGTAAAGAGCAATGTCAAGATTTTTGTTACCATTTTACAATTTTTGTTAGTATTTAATTAAGAATTAGCCTAAAGATCACATTAAAATTTTCTCCTAAATCAAAAGCAACATCTGCTTGGATACAATGCTAATGAGCAATTTTTGCAGAATTGGGGCTAGGGGCAAAAAATCCAGTTCGTGGAAGAGATTTTAAGTACAAGTTACTAACAATGATAATGTAACCATAATTTAAATTATGAAAATATTTAAGATTTCCATTTGAATATTGCTAAATTTTCTGTGAACTGTTATATATTTCTTCTTCTTTAATTATTGCTGTTCTACTAGTACAAAGATAAATCTTTAGATTGCTGCAATCATGTAACACATGTTCTTTTAAAACTCAAAGTTTTAATGAAAAGATAGTGTTTAAACTTAAGCAGCATCTGTCAAATGGAATTACATGAAAGATCAAGAATCTAAGAAATGGATGTTTCTAGGCTGTAGTCATCAGAAATGATTTAATACTTCTGTCATTTTCAAGACATAATCATAAAAATGCCAGTGATAAAGTCGTAATCCCTACTCAATAAGTCAAGCTCAGGAATCTTATGATGAGTGAAATTTAAATCCTTGGAAACTTTGATTTTAACATCTTTGCTTATAACTACTTGGAGAGTCTCTTTTATTTATTTTCCTTATTAGAAAAGACTGCTAGTATAACCCATCTCTAAGAAGATGAAAATAATTTTATTTTTTCAAAATTAATAGAATAAAAGGAATATCACTATGGAAGTAGATTGCCCCATCTTCCTTCCGAGGAGTGGCTGGTGGGTCTGAACTGCGAGCTTTCTGGTTAGCAGTCAAGTGCCTTAGTCACTATGCTACCAGAGCTCCTAGTACATGTGTAGCACATTCTCATTAATATTATTTACAAAACATCTATTTATTCATTCATTATACTAGAAAATTAGTAATATAACATTTATGCCATTGGAAATTATATGTTCAAACACTCTTCAACCTATTCTGTCTAGGTTTTAGTCTCTGCATTCCAACAAATGTCTTTGTTAAAATGAACAATGATCTCTATGTCACCTAACACAATGAATCTTTACTCCAAACATCATCTTATTTGATCTATGCTAGTATTCAACACTTCTCTTTCTAAATTTTGATTCTGTATTTTCATGGCTTTATTGTCATAATTATCTTTATATTGTATTTTAAATTACTTTATATCATTTTATATTCCTTAGTAAGTGTATCATAATTTTTTCAAATTGAGTACACCAAAGTCACAATTGTTAGATTTCTTTACAATTTTTTTTTTGTGAATTCATCACTGTCCTTTCAAAAGCTAAGATATATCCTCAGATATTCCATTTCCATCACTAACTCCAGTCTATCACCAATTTTGTCTTTAGACTGTTCAAATACTTTTTAAAAAGTTTTTCCCACCTCTCTCTATTTTCACCAGTCCCAACTTCTCTGAATACCATCTTCTCCTGTCATGACTAGTGCAATATTTCTTTAATTGAATTGCTTCCATTCTTTCTAGTTCTCCTCTGTTCTTTACACTGTAGCCACATCTGTCCACTTATTTTTTTTTTTTCCCCCACAGTGTATGTTTAACAAAGGCAAGTGTCATAGCTATTCAGTCTTTTTTTTTTTTTTTTTAATTTTTCCCCAAAAATGCCCAGGAAGTGACTAGTATATTCTAGATATCCAAAAATTTGTGAAAAATGAATCAATTAATACATGGAATAGCAGTAACTAGAAGCAGCAATACCAGAATGATTCTCTGGGAAAATCAGTAAAGAATAAAGACATACAGCTAATGATAGCATTCTACTTTATGACTGATTTCTTTCAAGCCAGTCCAGGAAATGCTTTAAATACACCCCACTACAACCACAAATATTCTTATATGGGAATATTACACATGTAATATATAAATAAACCTTTGAGTGTTGTCCACTTGGAGGAAATATGAACTTCAAATATTTAAAAAATGAGAACAAATGACATAAAAGAAACTCATTGAAGAAGGAAAGAGATTTTTAATTAAATTCCTGTTAAGATTTTAATAAGTTCCTGGAAAAAGCAATTGTCAATAGATCTTTGTGAGAAACAAAGTTAAATAAAAACAAAAAATAGCAAATGCTGGCAAGAGTGTGGAGAGACTGGAACCCTCATTCACTGCTGGTGGGAATGTAACATGGTATAACCACTATGGAAAATGGTATGTCACTGTGATAGTTGGAGCTGTGTGTCAACTTGGCTGGACCACAATTCTGTGTGGTTTAAGCAGTTGTGATGTGGTCCTTCCTATGATAGGATCAGATGTATATGTTTTGAGCAGCCAATCTGTTGAAAGGTTTTCCCTAGGGGTATGATCTGCTTCCTCTCTGTATTTTTATGGACATCTTGGGAATAGATACAGTCTTCTGTGAATCAGGATTCTGTTGTGCTGCCTACAATTGTCTGTAAGCAAACAATACATCATTCACCCTGGAGATCTTGGATTTGTCATTCGTTGGAGTCAACAGCCAGTATACTGCCTGCCAACCTTGAGCTCCTCATCCCCTGCAGCTGCAAGAGTTGGGAAAAGCCTCCAGCTTGCTGTTTGATCTAAGAACTTGGGACTTGCCAGCTTCTGTAAATGTGTGAGCCATGTTCCCCAAATAAATTTCTCTTTCTCTATATATAAGCCTTACTGGTTTTGTTTCTCTAGAGAACCTAATCTAAAACAGTCACTTTCTCCAAAAGCTGGACATAGAAATTTAATATAATCAAGCAGTCTGAATACTAGTTATATATCACAGGGAAATAAGAACTGTGAAATGGACAGATATATATGCATACCCATGTTCATCACACCACAGTTCACGATAGCAAAAAAACAGAAATTAGTTAAATGTCCATCATAGGAGGAGTGGATGAATAAGCTATGGTAATTACACACAATTTGATAGTGCAGAATATTAAAGAACAAAGAAGATTCTGTGAAACATCTCATAACTTGGATTTACCTAACGGACATTATACTGAGTTAAGTCAGTCAATCACAAAAAGATAGAGTATGTGACCAGTACTATAAAAAAGTGAAGAAAAGTGTTTCACAAAAAAAGAAATATTCTTTGATAGTTACTGGGAATAGGAGGGGAAAGAGGGTAAACCACTAATGTTCTTGTTTTTAGTTTCTGTCAAGTTGGCTCCAACTCACAGTGACCCTATATCCAACAATCCTTTGTGCAATCCTTATAATCCTTCGTTATCCTGAGCCCATCACTCCAATCATTGTGTCGATCTATTTTGTGGAAACTCTTTCCCTTTTTTGCTGACCCTTGACCTACCAAACATGATATCCTTCTCTAGGGAATGGCCCTGTGATGGTTAAGGTTTTATGCCAACTTGGTTAGGCCTGGTTTTAAGTACCTGGGCAAATGGATGTAGTTATTTACTTAGGATGAGACTGGTGATCAACTCCATAGTGGAATCTATTGTGATCAGGTGAGTAGCTGCCTTAGGGATGTGGTCTGCTTCCAGTATATAAGAAGTAAATAAAAAGAAGCTTTGAGAAAGGTTTCTAGTTTTGGCATATCTGGATACTGCATTTGGCCAGGTTTTCTTTTCAGTGGATTGCCATGTTGTCTGCCAATTTTGGAACTGTTAATGGACTTGAATTAGTAGCCTGCCATGTTGCCTGATAACTTTGGGACTGTGCTGTTTTACTTGTTGACCTTGGGTTTGTCAGCCTTAGCAGCCAACAGCTGTCTAAGAGAAGCCTCCAGCTTCAGTAGGCTGGGACCAAGAGGCAGAGTTAAAGACCAAGTTCAAGGGGCTTCCGTCCAGCCCCTAGTGTTGGTACTTTGAACAATTTGAACTCAGATTTAAAGCCTCCAAACTGTAAGAGAATAAACTCCTGTTTGTTAAAGCCATCCCATATGTGGTATCTTCTGTTAGAGTGGTACTAGGTAACCAAAACAATGCCTATATATTAATGAAAGAGTTCTGGTGGCATAATGGATAGGATGTTTGGCTGCTAATCAGAAGTTCAGCAGTTCAAATCCACTAGCCCCTCTACAGAAGGAAGATGGAGTGATCTACTTCCACAAAGATTTACAGCCTCAGAAACCCAATAGGGTTGGCTATAAGTCAGAAGTGACTCAATGGCAGTGAGTTTGTTTTTTTGTTTTATTTATTTATGAGATTGAGCACCTGTTATATATTTCTAACCATATGGGTTTTGCCTTCTATTACACACACACATAAATATAAATATATATATATATATATATACACACACACATATAGCCACTACTCATCTGTCAGTTTGTTGTACTGTGGTGGCTTGCATGTTGCTCTGAGACTACAGGCTGTGCCACTGGTATGTCAAACACCAGCAGAGTCACTCATGATGGACAGTTTTCAGCAGAATTTTTAGACTAAGACAGATTTGAAAGAAGGAAAGGGCCATCCACTTCTCAGAGAATTGTCCAGTGAAAATCTTGTGAATCGTAGTGAAACAGTCTGACGTATTACTAGAAAACTTTATGAATAGCCCTGAAGTATTGTCTGATATAGGGCCAAGATGAGCTCCTCAGGTTGGAAGGCACTCATATATGACTGGGAAAGAGCTGCGTCACCAAAGTAAAGTTGACCTTAATGACATGGATGCATCAAACCTTTCAGGACCTCCATTTGCTGATGTGGCATAGATCAAAATGGGAAGAAACTGCTACAGGAATCCATTAATAATTAAAACACAGAATGTACAAAGTATGAATCCAGGAAAATTGAACATTGCCAAAAATGAGATAGAACACATAAAGATTGATATCACAAGCATTAGTAAGATGAAATAGATTAGCTCTGGCCATTTTAAATCAGACCACCATATGATCTACTAGGCCGGGAATGACAAATTAAAGAAGACATTCATTCAAAAAAATTTCTCAACACCTATCCTGAAATGCAGTGCTGACAGTGAAAAATAATATATATCCATACTCCTACAAGTAAGGCCACTTATTACTACTATTATTCAAATTTACACACTAAGCACCAAAGCTAAAGATGAGGAAATTGAAGATTTACCTACTTCAGCAATCTGAAATTGACAAAACACACAATCAAGATGTATTGATTATTACTGGTCATTGTAATGCATATATTAGAAACAAAGAAGAATCACCAGTAGTAGGAAAATATGGTCTTGGTGATAGAGATGACACCAGAGGTCACATGATAGACGTTTGTAAGATCAAAGACTTTTTCATTGTAAATAGCTTTTTCAACAACATAAATGGCTGTACACATGGACTTTACCAGATGAAACACACAGGAATCTGATTGGCTACATCTGTGAAAAGAGGCAATGGAGAAGCTCAATATCTAACACCAAAACAAGGTGAGGAGCTGACTGTAGAACAGGCCATAAACTGCTCATATGCAAGTTCAATTTGAAGCTGAAGAAAATTAAAACATGTCCATGAGAGCTAACATATGACCTTGATTATATCCCACCTGAATTTGGAGACTATCTAAAAAATAGATTTGACACACTGAACACCAATGACTGAAAACCAGATAGATTGTGGCACGACATCAAGAACATCATGCATGAAGGAAACAAAAGGCCATTAAAAATAGAAGAAAGGAAGAAAAGAGCAAAATGGATGTCAGAAGAGACTCTGAAACTTGATCCTGAACAGGAGAGTAGCTAAAGCAAGTGGAAGAAATGACAGAAAAAAAGAGTTGAAAGGAAGATTTCATAGAGGAGCTTGAGAAAACAAATCAATTGTTATAATGAAATGTACGAAGACCAGAAGTTAGAAAACCAAAAGGGAACAACATGCTTGGCATTTGTTAAGTTGAAAGAAGTGAAGAAAAATTCAAGCTTCAAGTTGAAATACTGAAAGATTCAATGAACAAAATAATGATGCAAGAAGCATCAAAAGATGATGGAAGGAATACATGGAATCACTGTAGCAAAAAGGAATGGTCAATGATCACCTATGTCAGGAGGTGGCATACAATCAAGAACAAATGGTATTGAAGGAAAAACTCAGAGATGCATGGAAAGAGTTGACAAAAAGCAGGGTTCTAGGTATTGAGGGAATACTCATTGAGATGTTTCAGAAAACAGGTATCATGCTGCAGGCACTTACTCATCTACAAAAAGAAATTTGGAAGACAATTACCTGGCATGACTCAAAAGGAAAAAAAAAAAAAAAAAAGCTGAAGACATTCATTAATAATCAGAACATGGAATGTATGAAGTATGCATCTAGGAAAATTTGAAGTTGTCAAAAATGAAATGGTATACATAAGATCATTATCCTAGGTCAGTGAGCTGAAATGGACTGAATTTGGCCATTTTGAATCAGACAACCACATGATCTACTATGTCGGGAATGACAAATTGAAGAAGAATGGTGTTGCATTCATCATCACAAAGAATGTTCCAAGATCTGTCCTGAAGTATAATGCTGTGAGTGATAGGATAACATCCATACGCCTACAAGGAAGACCATTTAATATGACTATTATTCAAATTTACTCACCAACCACCAAAACTAAAGATGAGGAAATTGAAGATTTTTACCAACTTCTGCAGTCTGAAATTGACCAAACACACTATCAAGATGTGCTGATTATCACTAGTAGCTGGAATGCAAAAGTTGGAAAAAAAGAAGAATCACCAGTAGTTGTAAAATATGGCCTCGGTGATAGAAATAATGCTGGAGATCACATGAGAGAATTTTGCAAGACCAACGACTTATTCCTTGCAAATACCTTTTTTTCAATAACACAAACGGCAGCTATACTCATGGACTTTGCCAGATGCAGTACACAGGAATCAGACCAATTACATCTGTGGCAAAAGACAATGGAGAAGGTCAATATCTTCAGCTAAAACAAGGCCAGAAGCTGACTGCAGAACAGACCCTCAACTGCTCATATGCAAGTTCAAGTTGAAGGTGAAGACAATGAATAGAAGTTCATGAGAGCCAAAATACAACCTTGATTATATCCCTTCTAATTTTAGAAACCATTTAAAGAACAGATCTGATGCATTGAACACCAATGACTGAAAGCAAGAAGAATTGTGGGATGACCTCAAGAACAACATGCATGAAGAAAGAAAAACATCATTAAAATGACAGTAAAGGAAGAAAAGACCAAAATGGATTTCAGAAGAGACTCTGAATATTGCCCTTGAACTGAGAGAAGCTTGGGCAAATGGAAGAAATGACAAGGTAAAATAGCTTAACAGAAGATTTCAAAGAGTAGCTCAAGAAGACAAAGTCAATTATTATAATGAATGTGCAAAGACATGGAGTTAGAAGCCAAAAAGGGAAGAACATGGTTGGCATTTCTCAAACTGAAAGAGTTGAAGAAAAAATATAAGCCTTGAATTGCAATATTGAAAGATTCTAGAGCAAAATATTGAATGATACAAGAAACATCAAAAGAAGATAGAAGGAATATGTAGAGTCACTGTACCAAAAAGACTTGGTCAATGTTCATCCATTTCAAGAGGTGGCATATAATCAAGAACCAGTGGCATTGAAGGAAAAAGTCTAAGCTGCACTGAAGGAATTGGCAAAAACCAAGGCTCCAGGAATTGATGGAATACCCATTGAGACATTTCAATAAAAGAATGCTATGTTGGAGGCACTCACATGGCTATGATAAGAGATTTGGAAGACAGCTAACTAACCAACTGACTGGAAGAGATCTATATTTGTACCCATTCCCAAGAAAGAGGATCCCACAGAATGTGGATATTATTGAACAATATCATTAATATTGCATGCAAGTAAAATCTACTAAGGATAATTTAAAAATTCCTGTGGCTGTGTAGTGACAGAGAACTTCCAGAAATTCATACTAGATTCAGTGGAGGAATTGGAATGAGGGATATTATTGCTGACATCAGATGGATCTTGGCTCAAAGCAAAGAATACCAGAAAGAAGCTTACTTGTGTTTTATTGACTATGCAAAGACATTTGATTATGTGGATCATAACAAATTATGGGTAACATTGAGAAGAATGGGAATTCCTGAAAACTTAATTGTACTGATGAGGAACCTGTACATAGACCAGGAGGCTGTTGTTCAAACAGAACAAAGGGACACCACATGGCTTCAAATCAAGAAGGAAGTGTGTCAGGGTTGTCTCCTTTCACCATTTGTATTCAGTCTGTATGCTGAGCAAATAGTCTGAGAAGCTGGATTATATGCATAAGAACGTGGCATCAGGATGGGAGAAAAACTTGTTAACAATCTGCGATACGCAAATGGCATAACTATGCTTGCTGAAAGTGAGGATGACTTGAAGCACTTGCTGATAAAGATTAAAGACTGCAGTCTGCACTATGGATTACACCTAAATATAAAGAAAACAAAAATCCTCACAACTGGTCCAATAAACAACTTCACAGTGGATGGAGAAAAGATTGAAGTTGATAAGGATGTCACATACTTGGTTCTACAATCAACACCAATGGAAGCAGCAGTCAAGACATCAGAGAACATATTACATTGGGCTAATCTGCTGCAAAAGATTTCTTTCACTTCCAGTAAGATAGTGGAATAAGCAGAAAAGCTCCACAGACCCTCTTCAACAAAGAAAATAGAAACCAATTGAAGATAATCCTGGAGCACTGAGCTTTGAAAGGAAGTATACAGAAATGGATTAGGCACCAACTAGTGAAAAGACCTGAACAAAAACAGTAAATACAGAGATGGTTGGAGCAGTGGACTGTCAGCTCCTCTGACAGGATCAACGGCCTGAATATTTCCAAGAGGTGTTGGGACCTGAGAATTGACCTAAAGTTCAGCCCTGCTCCCCAAGGGCTGCAGGGATTACTGCACTGGTGGCCTATGACTAGGAATGGAAACAGCAAGAAGGGAGACAACCTGAGCTGTGGACTTTCTGCTGTCCAGAGGGCACAGCCATTTTGATAGTTTACACGCAGTGGCTATTTTGGATATTTAAAGTGACTGAGGTTGCACTCATTTTGAATGTTTACAAGAAGTGGCCATTTTAGATAAGTAAAGTGATTAGGGTGCAGCCATTTTGAATGTTTACAAGCAGTGGTCATTTTGGATTTTAAAGTGATAGCATTCTCATTTGGATTCTAGGGACCTGAAATAAGCTCTGTTTTCCAAGGATGGCAGGGACACATGGAAGGAAGACAAGGGGAAAGGTGACACGTGGTGAGGGTTTAAGTGTTGCCAACTAGTGAATAGATGAGCACAGCACAGTACCCTGAATACATAGATAACATAAAAAGAAAACAAAAGTTGAGGGCAAGTCACTGCAACATACAATCACCAATTAAATATAAACACAAAAATATCACAATGCCTCTGAGACAACAAACATCACAGTCTACACAAAGAAGCAAGCTAAAGCAGGAGAAACAGGATAGAGACTCAAAACATATCCCTGGGGAAGATGCAGCATTGGAACTCTCTGATAAGGTATATAAAAGAATTATATTTAGGTACCTTCAAAGAATTGAGAGACAGATCAAGGAAAATACTGACAAAATTGAGGAAAACACAGAGAAAACCCTAGAATAATTTTGAAAGACAATACAAGAACAAAATGACAAAATAAATAAAAAGTTAGAAATGATACAAAATCTACACATAGAAATCCAGAAAATTAATACTAAATTTTCAGAAATAGATAGCACACTGAAAGAGCAAAGGAGTAGAATTGAATCGATGGAAGACAGAATTAGTGAGATTGAAGCCAAATACCTCAATACTTCTTTGGAAAGAGAACAATCAGAAAAAAGATAAAAACAAAATGAAGAAACCCTAAGGTTCATATGGGATACCTTGAAAAGGAATAACTTATGTATAATCAGAATTCCAGAACAGGAAGAGACAAACAAAACCACAGAAAAAAATTGTTGAAGATCTGTTGGAAGAGAATTTTCGTGGTAGGAAGAAAGATGAGAATATATCCATTCAAGAAGTCCAATGAACCCCAAACAGAATAGACCCCAGAAGAAAATCACCATGACATATCATCTTCAAACTCACCAAAACCAAAAACAAAGAAATAATCCAAAAAGCACCACAGGAAAAATGAAGTTACCTACAAGGGGTAACCAATAAGAATAAGCTTGGATTTCTCACCAGAAACCATGAAGGTGAGAAGACAACAGGATTGTATATATAAAGCCCTGAAAGAGAAAAATTTCCAACCAAAAATTACATACCTGGCAAAATTGTCCCTCAATTATGATGGTGAAATTAGGACATTTCCAGATAAGCAGAAATTAAGAAACTTGTTAAAACCAGACCAAACTTACAAAAGATGCTAAAGGGAGTCCTTTGGACAAAGAACAGACAACAGCAAACCACTGACCATCAACACACATGATAACATAACCTAGAAAAAAAGCCAGTTATAGAACTATCCAAAGTAAATAAGTCTACAAGATAATAAGCAGGGAACAAGAGACATCAATTGACAAATGAAAACAAACCAAAAAGAGTGAAAAAACTGTGTACTTACAGATCTTCTAAATGGTAGGGAATTCAAGAGAGCAGAATGTTCTAATCTTGGGAAGAAATTATAAATCACAGGGTAACCTGAAAGTAAAATGATAAACTTTCACATCAAAATAAAAAAGAGGATGAGTTCAAATGTTTAGCAAATTCTAAAACAATAGCAACAAAGGAAATGAGAACACAATTTATAAACAAAATGAGCTCAGCACAGAAAATTATAAGGAACAAAGAAACACCAGAAAAAAGCAACAACTTTATACTTGTTGATAATTGCATATCTGACAAGGGAATTATCTCTAAACTTTATAGAAAATTCTAACACCTCAACAACAAAAAGATTTGCAAGCCAATTAAAAAATGGATAGAAGACATGAATATGTGTTTCACCAAAGAGGATATTCAGGCGGCCAGCAAATACATGAAGAAATGCTCATGATCATTAGTCATCCAAGAAATGCAAATCAAAACAACAATGAGATACAGTCTCACACCAGCACTAATGGCAAAGTTCAATAAGACAGAAAATGGCAGATGCTGGCGAGGATGTGGACAGATTGGGACTCTCATTCAGTGCTGATGGGACTGTAAAATGATACAACCACTGTGGAAAACAGTATTGCAATTCCTTAAAAATCTGGAATTAGAAATATTATTTGACCCAGAAATCCCCTTACTAGGTATATATCATATATAAGTGAGAGCCAGGAAAAGAAAAAATATATGCACATCCGTGTTCATCACGGCGCTACTTACAATAGCAAAATGATGGAAACAACCTACACATCACATCAATGGAAGAATGGATAACCAAATTGTGGTGCATACACAAAATGGAATATTATGCAATCTTAAAGAATGTCAAATCTGCAAAACATTACATAACATGGATGAACTTGGAGGGCACCATGTTGAGTGGAATAAATCAATCAGAGAAGGACAAATATTGTATTAGTCTGTTATTGTAAAAAGTCAATGAAAGGTTTATATATGGAAGGGAACTTTCTTTGTTGGTTACTAGGGGTGAAAGGGGAGGGGAGGGGACACTGCAAAAAACAGAAAAATAAATTCATTGACCCATATCACTTTAGTTTTGTGTATTTTGCTATATATAAATTATATTTCAATAAAATGTATTTAAAAAATAAATTAAAAAAAAA
>NW_006921660.1:10369719-10402964 GCF_000298275.1 Orycteropus afer afer | reverse complement strand
AACCTTCCTTCAAAGGAGTGGCTGGTGAGTTTGAACTGCCAGCCTTCTGGTTAGCGGTCAACTGCCTTAGGCACTATGCTACCAGAGCTCCCAGTATAAAACAAGTAAATATCTTTTTGATATTCTTTGCTTTCAGCCAAGGTTCATCTGATGTTAACAATGATATTCCTCATTCCATCTTATCTTCTGAATCCAGCTTGCATTTTTGAAATTTGCCTATCACTATATTGCTGCAACTGTTTTTCAATTATATTCAGCAATATTTCACTTTTGTGTGACGTTAATGACATTATTCAACAATTTCCACATTTGCTCGTATCACTTTTCTTTGAAATGGGTCCAAATATGGATCTCTTCCAGTTGGTTGGCCTGAGAACTGTCTTCCAAATATCCTGACATAAATGTGTATGTGCCTCCAGTGCTACATCTGTTTGTTGAAACATCACAATAGGTATTCCATCAATTCCTGTGTCCTTTTTTTTTTTTTTTTTGTCAATTCACTCAGTGCAACTTGGACTTCTTCCTTCACTATCACTTGTTCTTGATCATATGCTGCCTTTCAAGATAGCTGAATGTTGACCAATTTTAACAAGCAAATACTGACATATTATTATTTACTAGTCCATACTTTAAGGAGCTCTGGTGGTGTAGTACCTAACATATTTGAGTGCTAACCAGAAGGTTAGTGGTTCAAACTCACTAGCCATTCTGCAGAAGCTAGACTGGGCAATCAACTTCTGTAAGGATTTCCCACTTTGCAAAACCAAAGGGGGTTGCTATGAGTTGGAATTGACTCAATGGTGGTGAGTTTGTTGTTGTTGTTGCTGTTGTTTGTTGCTGTTTTGTTTTTTCTTCCATACTTTATTCATAATTCCTTTGTTTTTATGTAATGTATTTTTTCTGTCCCATAAATCTCTTCAAGTTATGATATTTATTTAAGCCTCTACTGATTATGACAGATTACCAGACTTTCTTTTTTTCCACAACTTTCACAGTTTTAATGAATACTGATGTGATATATTGTAGAATGTCCCTCAACTGGGATTATTATTATTATTTTGACTTAGATTATTTCCTCATGGTTATACTAGGGCTATGGGTGTTTGGAGGAATACAAGTGTTAAAGTTCCATTCTCATGACATTATATCAAAAGTAGCTATTAACAAGACTCTTCAATATTAAAGATAATTTTGATAATGTCACCAAGGAAATGTTTATCAGATTTCTTGCCTGCAAAGATAGTCTTCTTTTTTCCACTTTCTTTAAACTACTCTTTGAAACAAAATCAATATAAACAATTAATATCTAAGGAATGGGTAGATACAAGCCACATCTTTTGGGTGAAGTATCTGTATACAAACAGATGCCCCATTGGAGGCACTCAATCAGTTATGCCAAGAGATTTGGAAGACAGCTACCTGTTCATTCCAAAGACAGGTGAACCCACAGAATGTGGAAATTATAGAACAATACCATTAATATTGCATGCAAGTAAGATCTTACTGAAGATAATTCAGAAACATTTGCAGCAGTATATTGACAGAGAACTTCCAGAGGTTCAAGACAGATTCAGAAGAGGACGTGCAACAAGGGATATCATAGTTGTTGTCAGATGGATCTTGGCTCAAGGCAAAGAATACCAGAAAGATGTTTACTTGTGTTTTATTGACTATGCAAAGGCATTTGATTGTGTGGATCATGACAAATTATGGATAACATTGAGAAGAATGGAAATTCTCGAACACTTGATTGTACTCATGAGGAATCTGTACCTTGACCAGGAGGCTGTCATTAGAACAGAACAAAGGGACAATACATGGTTTAAAATCAAGAAGGGATTGTGTCAGTGTTGTATCCTGTCTCCACACTTATTCAACCTACATGCTGAGCAAATAATCTGAGAATCTGGACTATATGAAGAAAAACGTGGTATCAGGATTGGAGGAAGAATCATTAACAACCTGAGATATGCAGATGATACAACTTTGCTTGCTGAAAGTGAGGATGACTTAAGGCACCTACTGATGAAGTTTGAAGAATACAGTCTGCAGTATGGATTACATCTCAACATAAAGAAAACAAAAATCCTCACAACTGGACCAATGAGTAGCATCACAATAAATAGAGAGAAGATTGAGGTTGTCAAAGAATTCACGTTGCTTGGTTCTACAATCGATGCCAATGGAAGCAGCAGTCAGGACCTTAGACAACGTGTAGCATTGAGAAAGTCAACTGCGAAGGAACTGTATCAAGTGGTGAGGAGCAAGGATATCTCCTTGAGGACTAAGGTGCGCCTGACCCAAGCCATGATATTTCCAATCACCTCATATGCATGTGAGAGCTGGACAATGCATAAGGAAGACCAAAGAAGAGCTGATGCTTTTGAGTTGTGATGCTGGTGAAGAATGCTGAAAGTACCATGGACTGCTAAAAGAACTAACAGATCTGTCCTGGAGGAAGTGCAGCCAGAATGCTCCTTGGAAGCAAGAATGGCCAGACTTCGTCTCACCTATTTTGGTCATGTTGTCAGAAGGGACCATTCCCTGGAGAATGATGTCATGCTTGGTAGGGTGGAGGGTCAACGAAAGAGGGGGAGGTCTTCAACGAGATGGATTGACATGGTGGCTGCGATGATGGGCTCAAGTATAGCAAGGATTGTGGGGCTGGCGCGGGATCAGGCAGTGTTTCGTTCTGCTGTGCATGGGGTCGCTATGAGTCGGAAACGACTCGACGGCACTTAACAACAACAACAATCTGTATACATCATTTAGAACTATTCTGCATAGGAGATTTGCCAATTCTTCCATATTAATTAATTTATTCAATTGTTTATTTCAACACTCTTGTTGTTTATTACCCTCAAATTCATTCTCAACTCATGATGACCATAAGAAAAATGAAACAACTGCTGCCTGATCTTGTACCAGTTGAGGACTGGATTGTGTGATCCATGGAGTTTTCATTGTCAGAAGTGAATACCTGTGCATTTCTTCTATGTCCATTTTAGTCTGGAAGTTCCATGGAAACCTGATTAACATTATAGCAACACAAAAGCCTCCAATGACAGATAAGTGGTGACTCATCCTGAGGTAAATTGGTTATAATTTGAACCTAGATCTCACAGATGGGCATTGAGAATAGACTGGGAGAAATTGTTTTCTATACTTTGGGTAATAATTCAATACTAATTTATTTATTCTGTTCCTCTTAGCTTCTAACTTTGGCTTTTGGAAGCACTTTCATTTGACTGGTCCCTCTGACATAGCCCCATCTTTGTGTGTGTGTGTGTGTGTGTGTATGTGGGGATGTGTTGTGAGCTTTTCACACTGTCAATAGAAGGTGCTACAGAACCATCTTGTATATTTCCCATTTAATAAGCCCACAACTCTATTTTAAAATCCATTATTGTAGTTCGAAATGTCAATAATCTTATATTATTAATTGGTAGATTATGCCGGCAGAAAATCAGTCAAAGCAAAAATGAACTGAAAATCACCATCAATTAATTTTATCTAACTGACATTTATAAAATACTCCATTCAAGAACATCAGAATACACATATCTCTTAAACTCATATGGAGCATTTAACCATGTAGATCACCTTATTATTTTAATTGAATTTAAATAATAAAGTGTATGCTTGTATTTTATGATAGAATTGGACCAGAAATAAATACAAAAACTAGTAGCAACTTTCTAAATATTTTTAAATTAAACATCACATTTCTGAATGACTCCTGGTTCAAAGAAGAAATCACAAGAAAAAATTACAAAAGTAAATAAATAATTAATAATTAATAATTAAATGAAAATGAAAACAGAATGCTCCAAACTATGTTGAATGCAGTGAATATAGTGCTTAAAGAGAAATTTATACTATTAAAGGCATATATTAGAAATTGAGAAAGACCAAAAATCAATGACCTGAACTTATATCCTAGGAAATTAGACAAAGAAAAGGAAATTATACTTAAAAGTGAAATATTAAAAATTAAAGCAAATATTAATAGCATCAAAAACAAGAAAACTGAATGACAATGAAACACAAAGGTAGTTCTTTGAAAATATCAATAAAATTGATTAACCTGTAGAAAAGCTAACCAAGAAAGAAAACATAACTAGTGAAATAGAGGTCTTCACTCTTGATCATTTTAATATCAAATGTGTAGCAAAGGAATACAACAAAGAACTCTAAGCCCCAAAACTTGGTGAATGGGATGATATTATCTACTTCCTTGGAAGACACAATTGCCAACACTCATATAAGGAGAAACAAATAGTCAGAGTAGGCCTGCATTTATTAAAAAAAAAAAAAAAAAAGAAATGAATTGATAAGTAACAATCTTCCAGAAAAAGAAAACACTAGGGACAAATGCTTTACTGTTAATTTTCAAAATATTTAAGGAAATAGATACCAATTATTTACAATGTCTTCCAAAAAATACCAAAAGAACAAATGCAAAAGGACAAATTCTATGAAATTAGCATTGCCCTAAGAGCAAAACCAATCAATGAACATATAATAAAAGAAAATGTGGAAGAAAGACATGCACTGGCAAAAATTACAGTTAAGAAAACCCTATGGACAATTTTACCCTTTAATACCTCTGATCACCATGTGTCAGGAGCTGACTTGACAGCAGTTTACAACAACAGAAAATTACCTCTCATGCAAAAATTCTCAATAAAACATCAGAAAATAAATCAATGATGTATAAAAATAATTATACAACATGACAAAGTGGAATTTATGCAGGTATGAAAAGGTGATGCAACATTTGAAATTTAACCAATGCAATGCACCATAACAATGAGTGAAAGAAAAAAAAATCATAGAATCATATTGATTGATGTGCAAAAAAAAAAACATTTGACAATATGTATCACTCATTTATGATTTAAAAAAAAAAGAAGAACTCTCAGCACATTTTGGATACATGGAAACTACCTGAAGTAGATAAAGAACTTTTACAAAAACTCTATTGTTAACATCATACTAAATTATGTGAGATGGGATTTTTCCCCTTAACACCTGAAGTGAGCATAAGATGTGTTCTCTGCCTACTCTTAGTCAAGATTATACTAAATGTCTGGATATCCTAATTAGGAAAAAAAAAAAAAAAGGCAAGATAAAAAATAAGCTCTATTTAATGAAAATAAAGACATAAATCAAACGTTAAACCCAGATGATATGATTGTCTTTTTAGAAATCCTAAACTAATCTACAAAATAAATCTGTAAACTAATAAGTGATCATAACATGATCCCAACACACACAGTCAATATACAAAAGATATTGCTTCCTATATGCTAGCATTAAACAGTTGGATTTTGAAATTAATAAAAATATAATTTATAACAGTATGAAAAAATTAAATACTTAAATGTAAATTCAACCAGCTATGTAAAGGTTTTGTATTTAAAAAACCATACAAGCCTGAATAAACATCTAAAATATCTGAATAAATACAGAGAAATTATGTGTTTATAGATTGGAAGACACATTATTGTTATTATGTTGCCATTTTTTCCCCAATTTGATTTATAGTTTCAATATAATTTTAACCAAAATTCCAGTAAGCTATTTTGAAGATACTAATAAACTAACTCTAATATGAAAAGACTCCAATTATCCAATTTCATCCTTAATATAAAACTTCAGTAATCAAGATAGTATGGTTTTGTTCAAACAAATAAATGCATAGATCAATGAAACAAATAGAGACCCCAGTAACTGATGAACATAAATGCAGTCAGCAAATTTTGAATATAAGCACAAAACCAAATCAGTGGGGGAAAAATGATCTTTTCAGCAAATGGTGCTGGAGTAACTTGTTGTCCCTATGTAAAACAAATAAATCTAGACAAGATACTGTACCTAATATAAGGATTAAAATTAAATTGGTTACCAACCTAGAGGAAAAATTTAAAGCTATACCATAGAAAAGAACAAAGGAACCAATCTTCATTGATTTAATTGAGTCATAAGTTTTCAGATACAAAACCAAAAGTGTGACCAATGAAACAAACAAACAAATAAATAAATAAATAATTGAATGTTACTAAAATTACACTTTTATCTGGGAAATAATTTGCTAAATGAATGAAAAAAAAAAACAAGTCAGAAACTGAAAGAAAATATTTGCAAAATGTATATCATATAAAAGACTTGTTCCTAAAGCACACAAAAAACAAAAACCCTCTTTAAATGGTATAATTAGAAATTGAACAATCTAATTAAAAAATAGAGAAAAGATCTGAACAAATACATGTCTAAATAAAATATACAGATGGCAAAAAATGTGAAAAGATGCTCACCTTCATTTTCTCCTTGGAGAAATGTAAACTAAAACAACAGTGAGATACCATCCAACACATATTAAAAATTCTAAAATTAAAAACAACAACAACAAAAAAAAACACTAATGATATCAATTACTGATAAAGATATTGGTCAATAGGAAATCTCATTTATTGCTTATAGGAGTGCAAATTGGCTGACCTACTTTGAAAGGCAATTTGTCAGTTTCTTGTAAAACTGAAAACATCTTGCCATATGATCAGGGTTTGCACTTCTAGGTGTTTACCCAATTGATTTGAAAATTTATTTCTATACAAGTGCCTACATCCACGTTTATAGTAGTTTTCCACATAATGAGCAAATGTATGAACAAAAAAGATATGGTAAAGCCATACAATTGAATATTATACATTGATAAAAAGGAATGAGCTTTTAAGCCAATGAAAGATAAGAATTAATCTACTTCCATAGTGATACTGCCTCAGAAACCCAAGGACGAGTCACTATGAGTCGAGTCTGACTTGACGGCACATAACGACAACAACAACATTGGAAAGAAGCAACACTTAAAAGACTGCATACTCTATGATTCCACTGTATGAAAATCAAGAAAAGGAAAAACTATAGAGACAGTAAAAACGGTAAGTTGTTGCCAGAGGATCAAAGGTGAGGGGAAAATAAAATAGATGAAACAGAGGAGCTTTTAGGACAGAGTTTTAGGCTGGGGATCTCTAAAGAAGTAAAACCAATGCAACTGGTTATATATGTGTGTGTGTATATATATATACACACACACAGACAGGGAAGAGTTTATCTCAAGGAAATGGTTAAAACAGTTGTATAGGCTGGCAAGTCCTGAATCTGTGGGTCAGACATACTGCTTGAGGTTTCTCCTGAGTCATGTATCTGCAGAGCCTGATGAACCCAAGACTGGCAGTCAATACAGCAGGTTGCTGGCTTTGGAGGCTGTAGAATCCAAGATTTGCAGGAATGATGTCAGTCTGTTAGCTCACAGGCTGTGAAGACAACAATCCCATGATTGGTAAGCAATACAGCATGCCACTATTTCAAGTCCAAGAACTGGAGGTCATATGATGAGCAACCAGATGCAGGATCCAGATTGAGCAAAAAGCCATACAGCTTTGTCAGAGCTTTTCCATATATGCTAAATTCAGACCACACACAGAAGGAAATTCAATTTCAAGTGATTGACTACTTACAGCAGATCTCATCATTGCAGATGATTATATCATTACTGCTAAACCACTTAGGATCATGGTCTAGTCAAGTTGACACACAACCTTATCTGTTACATATGATGAAATTATTTTCTGTCATATTGTAATGAGAAGTACATGATACTGTATATTTGTCAAAATCATAGTACTTTATAGCATAAAGAGTGGACTGTAAGTATTTAACATTTAAAAAATCATGTAGAAGATCAGAGGATACCAGGTTAGAATATGCAATGTGACAAACCATCTAACTGTATGATAAATGTATGAAACAACCTCCCTGAAGGTTGAGAAAAATGTACTGAACAAAGTAATGTGGGAAATGTGAGAAATTTGGAAGATTAAAGAGGAAAAAAAAAAGTGCATAAGAAACGTATTGTAACTGATACATGAACAATATTTAATGCTTAATAACTATGAATTATCTCTCAATCCTGGATTTGAAGCTAAGTAAAACTAATAAGAACAAAGATGCCAGAAAAAAAAAAAAGAAAAAGAAAGAAAATTGGAACATAACATCATTGGTACACATACATACATATAGTTTCTTATTCTTTCAGCTAGAAAGGATTGAAACAACCATGTTGTAGTAGCAACAAGTATAATTAGCATCCAGATCATGGTTTTTAATACCCTTTTCAAATAAAAGAACCAGGGCTTTTACCTTTTCCCTTTATTTTTATGTGCAAGGTGAAAAATCCACTGGGAACTGTTATTTATATACAGTATGATGATGTTGCATTTTGTGTGTGTGTGTGTGTGTGTGTGTCTTTATTCTTACTAGTTTTACTTAGCTTCAAATCTAGGCTGGGGAGAGAATTCATAGCTATGAAGCATTAATTACTGTTCCATTAATTCCCATAAATATCCTGGGAAAATGGGCATTGTCACTATTTTAAATATGAGAAAATTGAAGCTCAAAATGAACTTCCAGTTAAGATTACAATAGACAATAGCAAGGGTCTTATTTCTCTAGTTCCGTTCTAATTTTAACAGAAGTACCACAAGTAGATGCTTTTAACAAACAGGAATTTATTCTCTTACAGTTTGGAGACTGTTGTTGTTGTTGTTGTGTGCCATCGAGACTAGAAGTCTAAATTCAGAGTCTTGGCTTTAGGGGCTGAGTGAAGTTTCCTCAACCTTGGCCTTTAGCTCTACTTCTTGCTGTAGACCCTCTGGAAATGGAGGCATCTCAACTCAGGCAGTTGCTGGCTGCTGAGGCTGATGTACTCAAGGTCAGCAGGGAAAAATAGCATAATTCCAAGATCAGCAGATAACATGGCAGGTTCAAGTCCAAGAAAAATCACAATACTGAGACAACATGGAAGACTACTTGTTAAAATCCAGGAAGTGGAGATGAAGACTTGGCCAAATGCAGGATCCAAATGTGCCAAAAGCTAGAGACCTTTCTCAAAGCTTCCTCTTATAGACTGGAGGCAACCTCACCCTGAAGGCAACTATTTGGCTGCTCACAGCAGATTCTACCATGGAGTTGGTTACAATCTCATGATGGAGAATAATTACATCCAGTTGCCCAGCTACTCAAAAAAGGGGCCCAGCCAAGTTCACACACAACCTTAACTACAACCTATGGCTAACAAATTGAACCAGAAAAATTACAATATTTCATCTCTTCATTCACATGTTTGCTTTGCCACCTCCGTCTAGACTAATTATTTATATATGATGAAATAAACTTGTTAAGATATCTGAATTTCATTATTACTTATTTTATTAATTAAAGTCTGTTGGTTGTATCATGATAAATTTTGGTTTTGTTCTTCTTGAAGTACTTTGTTCTTCAGTGCCTTGATTCTTTTCTCTTCTATATGATTTTTAAATCAGTATTTTAAGTGTGGCAAAAAATGAAATTGAAATTGCTTTGAAATTTTAAGATCAATTGGAAAGAAAGGACATTTAAGTTATTATACATTGATTATGAAGTTATTTATTTATTTATTTAGAACTTGATATTGTCTTGTACCACCACTTGTCTGTCAGTTTGTTGTACAGTGGTGACTTGCACGCTTCTCGGAAGCTGGAACCTATCTCAATGGTATTTCAAATACTAGCAGGGTCACAAATGGTGGACAGGTTTCAACAGAGCTTCCAGCTGAAAACAGACAGGGAAGAAGAACAAGGCTATCCACTGCTGTTGAAAGTGGCCACTGAAAACCTTATGAATAGCAGGAAAACACTGTCTTATATATGACAGGAAAAGTCTGTGAATACTCCTGAAACATCGTCTGATATAGTGCCCAAAAATGAGTTCTTCAGACTGGAAGACACTCAAAATATGATCACTGAGGAGCTTTCTCCCCAAAGCAGGGGCAACATTAATGATGTGGTTGGAATAAGGCTTTGGGGCCTTCATTTGCCAATGGCACATGATTCAAAATGGGAAGAAACAGCTGTAAACATTCACTAATAATCAGAACATGGAATGTACGAAATATGAATCTAGGAAAATTGAAAGTAGACAAAAATGAAATGGAACACATAATGATCTTTATATAGGCATTAATGAGCTGAAATTGTCTGGTATTAGTTCATTTGAATCAGATAATCTTATGATGTACTATTCAGGGAACGACAAATTGAAGAGGAATGGCATGACGTTCATTCTCACAAAGAATATTTCAAGATCTATCCTGAAGTGCAATGCTGTCAGTGATAGAATAATATCCATATGTCTCCAAGGAAGACCAGTTAATACTACTATTACGAAAATTTACTCAGCAACTACTAAAGCCAAAGATGAAAAAAATTAAATACTTTTACCATCTTCTGCAGTCTGAAATTTACCAAACATGCCATCAAAATTTGTTGATAATTATTTGTGACTGGAATGTGAAAGAAGGAAACAGAAGAATAAACAATATTTGGAAAATATGGCCTTGGTGATAGAAATGATTCCAGAGATTGCATGATAGAATTTTGCAAAACCAACAACTTACTCATTGTAAATATCTTTTTTTCAAAAATATAAACAGCAGCTCTATACATGGACTTCACCAGATGGAATACACAGAAATCATATAGACTACATCTGTGGAAAGAGGTGACAGAGAAGCTCAATATCATCATCCAAAACAATGCCAAGAGCTGACTGTGGACCATCAACTGCTCATAAGCAAGTTCAAATTGAGACTGAAGTAAATTAATATAAATCTATGAAAGCCAAAAAATGACCTTAATTTTATCCCCCTTGAATTTTGAAACCATCTGACGAATATATTTGATGAATTGAACATCAATGACCAAAGGCCAAAGAATTGTGGGATGACATCATGAACATTATACATGAAGAAAGCAGTCATTAAAAATAAAACAAAAAAAGAAGAAAATACCAAAATGGATGTCAGAAGAGACTGTGAAATTTCTTCTTTAATGGAGAGTGCCTAAACCAAATGAAAGAAATGCTGAAATAAAAGAACAGAGCAGAAGATTTCAAACGGCACCACCAGAAGACCAGGAAAAGTATTATAATGAAATGTGCAAAGACTTGGAAATAGAAACCCAAAGGGAAGAACACACTAGGCATTTCTAAAGCAGAAAGAACTGAAGAAAAAATTGCAATATTGAAGGATTCTATGGGCAAAATGTTGAGCAATGCAGGAAGCATCAAAAGAAGATGGAAAGAATACACAGAGTAATTGTAACAAAAAAATAATTTGTCAATATGCAATTATTTCAGGAGGTGGCATATGAGCAAGAACCAATGTTATTGAAGGAAGGAGTCCAAGCTTCACTGAAGGAATTGTCAAAAAACAATGCTCCAAAAACTGATGGAATACCTATATAGATCTTTCAAAAATGAATACTGCATTGGAGATACTTACTCATTTTTGCCAAGAAATATGGAAGACAGCTGCCTGGCCAACCGACTGGAAATGATCCATATCCATGGCCATTCTAAAGAAGAGAATCCAACTGAAGATGGAAATTAACAAATTATATTATTAATATCACATGTCACACACAAGTAAAATCTTGCTAAATATAATCCAAAAACAATTTTTGGATTTACAGGGAACTTTGAAAAATGCAAGCTGAATTTAAGAGAGTACATGGATTGAGGAATAACACTATTGATGTCAATGTGTCTTAGCTGAATGCAAATAATAAAACAAAGATGTCTACCTGTATTTTATTGACTATGCAATGGCATGTGACTGTGTGGATCATAACAAATTATGGATAAAATTGTGAAGAATGAAAATTCCAGAACATTAATTGTGCTCCTGAGGAACCTTTACATAAACCCAGAGACTGTTGTTCAAACAGAAAAGGGGGATAGTGCATGGCCTAAAATCAGGAAACGTGCATGCCAGGCTTGTACAATTTCACCATACTTTTTCACTCTGTATGCCGAACAAATAATCTAAGCAGCTGGGAGATACGAACAAGCAAGAGGAAGAACCATTAATAACCTGTGATACACAGATGCCACAGCCTTGCTTGATGAAAGTGAAAATAACATCAAGGATTTACTGATGAAGATCAAAGACTACATACAGTCTATAGTACGGATAAAACCTGAACATAAACAAAAATCCTCACAACTGGACTAATACACAACATCATAATAAATGGAGGTTGGAGTTGTAAGGAATTTGATTTTACTTGGATCCACTAACAACATCTATGAAAGCAGCAGTCAAGAAATCAGACTACAACAGGCAAATCTGCTGCAAAATACCTCTAAAACGTTGAAGAGCAAAGATGTCACTTTGAAGAGTAAGATGAGACTAACACAAGCCATGGTATTTTCAATCTCTTCTTATGCATGTGAAAGCTGGACGATGAAAAAGGAAGACCTCAGAAGAGTTGATGTCTTTGAATTGTGGTGCTGAAGAATGCTGAAAATACCATGGACTACCAGAAGAACAAACAAATATATCCTGGAAGAAATACAGCAGGAATGCTCCTTAGAAGCAAGAATGGCCAGACTTTGTCACACCTACCTTGGTCACGTTGCCAGAAGGGACAAGTACCTGGAGTGGGATATTATGCTTGGTCAAGTGGAGGGCCAGCAAAAAAGAGGAAGACCCTTAACAAGGTGGATTGATACAATGGTTGCTAAGATGGGCTCAAATATAGCAAGGATTATGAAGATGACACATAACTGGACAGTGTTTCATTCTATTGTAAATAAGGTTGATATGAGTCACAACCAAATCAATATATCTAATCAAATATAGGAAGGATTATGAGGATGGCACATAACCAGACAGAGTTTCATTCTACTGTACATAAGGTTGCTATGAGTCAGAGCCAAATCAACATCACCTAACAGCAAAGACATTTTCTTATAACAAACCTGGATAATATCTGCAAATTATTTCTTCTTCTTTTGTTAATTGAATTCTTAAGTAGCTAATATTTACATGGAAATTACAAATGTTATTTTTAATGTATTTATTTTTTTAGGGTGAATCATAGCCCCATTTTATTTCTAATTTTACAACTGGGCAATAATAAGATTCAGAGTGATCTCTGAAGGAAAAGTGGGCAAACAGCACAACCTGGCAAACTAGGAAGTCTATATACCTTCCCAGGCAAGCAAACCAGGATTCCCAGAAAGAAGAGCAGTGCTTGGGGTGTTTGGAGCACTTAAAGGGAATATTCAGGGTGGAGGAGGCAAGACCACAAGATAAGTGTTTATGAGACTGTTATCCAATCCATGGCCTAAGGCTTACAAACAATGGAAGGGACACAGAGGGGAAAGAATCATCCTTTATTATGCTGATTCTGCCCCAAGCCTTTAATGGAATTGGAGGAGGAAGATGACTCAGAATTCCAGGCAACTCCTGACTTTCTGTTAGATACTTGAAGCAGGAATTGAGAGGATATATGCAGAGCTAGGAGCTCTGGTAGCATAGTGGCTAAAGCACTTGACTGCTAAGCAGAAGGCTGGTGGTTCAAACCCACCAGCCACTCCTCGGAAGGAAGGTTGGGCAATGCTACTTCCATAGTGATACTGCCTCGGAAACCCAAGGAGGGGTTGCTATGGGTCGGGGCCGACTTGACAGCACATAACAACAACAACAGCATGACTGTCCAAGTTTTAAGTCTAAACATATAAATAAATACTCCAGGTGATGATTTTTATGTGCATAGAAATCATAACAACAACAACAACAACATAGGCAGAGCTACTTTGGACATGGAGAGTCACAGTGCAAAATTGGTGGGATTCAGTCACAAGGAGCTTAACATAATTTGCAGGGAAGAGTCCAAAATGGCCATGCCAATGGATCCGCCACCAGCCCTTGTCCACAATTTCAATGTCAGTTATGATGTCATTCAGATCAAGGGAATCTCATCACTTCCCTCTCTTTGGTAATCATTCAGGGCTACAGCTGGGATCCTAATTGCCCCAGATGGGTGGCCTGATGATCCAGCAAATGTAAAGAGAAAAGGGGATTCTCAGTTGCAATTATATCTTCATAGCCTTCCTATTAAGTACTTGAGAGCCAAAATATGACCTTGAATATATCCCTCCTGATTTCAGACACCATCTAAAGAATAGACTTTATGCATAGAACTCCAATTACTGAACACAAGAAAAGTTGTGGGATGACATCAAGAACATCTTCTATAAAGAAAGCAATTGGTTATTAAAAAGACAGAAAAAAAGAAAAGATCAAAATGGATTTCAGAATAGACTCTGAATCTTGACCTTGAATGAAGAGTAGCTAAAGCAAATGAAAGAAATGACAAGATAAAAGAGCTGAACAGAAGATTTCAAAGAGCACTTCAAGAAGACGAAGTCAAATATTATAATGAAATATGCAAAGGCCTAGAGTTGGAAGACAAAAAAGGAAGAACATGCTCAGCATTTCTCAAGCTGAAAGAGCTGAAGAAAAATATTTAAGCTTTGAGTTGGAATACTGAAAGATTCTATAGGCAATATATTGAATGATGCAGAGAACCTCAAGAGAAGATGGAAGGAATATACAGAGTCACTGTACCAAAAAGAATCAGTCAATGTTCATCCACTTTAGGAGGTGGCATATGATCAAGCACCAATGGCATAAAGAAAGAATTTGAAGCTACAGTGAAGGAAGCGGAGGAAAAAAAGGCTCCAGAAATTGACAGAATACCCAATGAGATGTTTCAACAAACGGATGCCCTGCTGGAGGCACTCACTCTCTATGCCAAGAGATTTAGAAGACAGCTACCTGGCCAACTAAAGAGATCCACAGTTGTAACCATTCCGAGGAAAGATGATCCCACAGAACGAGGAAATTATCAAACGATATCATTAATATTGCACACAAGTAAAAGCTTACTGAAAATCATTCAAAAATAGTTGCAGCAGCATATTGACGGAGAACTTCCAGAAATGCAAGCTGGATTCAGAAAAGGATGTGGAACGAGGGATATCATTGCTAATATCACATCAATCTTGGCTGAAAGCAAAGAATTCCAGAAAAATGTTTACTTATGCTTTATTGACTGTACAAAAGCATTCAATTGTGTGGATCATAACAAATTATGAATAATATTGAGAAGAATGGAAATTCCTGAGCACTTAACAACATTCATGAGGAACTTGTACATAGACCAGTAGGTTGTCATTCAAAAAGAACAAGGAGACACTGATGATTTAAAATCAAGAAGGGAGTGCATCTGGGATTTATCCTTTCACCATATTTATTCAATCTGTATGCTGAGCAAATAATCTGAGAAACTGGATTATATGAAGAAGAATGTGGCATCAGGATTGGAGGAAGACTCATTAGCAACCTGTGATATGCTGACCACACAACTTTGTTTTCTGAAAGTGAGGATGACTTGCACTTTCTGACAAAGACTGAAGACTACAGTCTGAAGTAATGATTATATCTACATACAAAGAAAACAAAAATCCTCACAACTGGACCAATAAGCAGCATCATGATAAATGGAAAAATCATTGTAGTTGTCAAAGACTTCATACTACTTCATACTTATCAACACAATGGAATCAGCAGTAAAGATATCAGATGTCATATTGCATTGGGCAATTCAGCTGCAGAAGACCTGATTCAAGTGCTGAAGAGCAAAGATACCTCCTAGAAGACTAAGGTGCACCTGACACAAGCCATGGTATTTTCAATCACCTCTTTTACATTTGAAAGCTGGATAATGAATAAGGAAGACCAAAGAAGAGTCGATGTTTTTTGAGTTGTGGGGTTGCTGAAAGTACCATAGACTGTTAAAAGAACTAACAAATCTGTCCTGGAAGAAATGGAGCCAGGATGCTCCTTGGAAGTGAGAATGGTAAGACTTCTGCTTACTTTGGTCGTGTTATCAGACAGGATCATTCCTTGGAGAAGGATATCATGCTTGTTAAAGTGGAGGGTCAACAAAAAAGGGGAAGGCCCTCAATGAGGTGGATTGACACAGTACCTGCAATGATGGGCTCAGATATAGCTAGGATCATGGGTAGGGCTGGCACAGCACCGAGCAGTGTTTCTTACTGCTGTACATAGGGTTGCTATGAGTTGGAGATGACTTTCCAGTATCTAACAACAAGTTCCCCTCTGCATCATCATCCTGCTCATTACTGTCTATGATCTCAACATCCTTATAGTCATGCTTTGGCTCAGCCTCAGGCTCAGTCTCGGACACAGGCTCTGCTTCACAGATTGATTCTTCTTCCATCTAGAGGCCTTCCAGGGTCCTGGGGACAGAGCTGAGGCTTCCTCATTGTCCTCCAGAGAATTCTTCCTTGAGGGCAGGGAGGGCCCTAGGAAGTCCCTGCTGATTCTCACAGGCTCAGTTCCTAAAGATGGACAACACCCTGCTGGAGGCCACACCACTGAGATTTCCTTGGGCAATGGAGTTGGCACCAATGGGTCTTCTGCAGTCATCTCTGACAGCCAAGTCTCATGGTTCATATTTACTACAGACTTTCACTCCTATTGTTGCCTGGCCATCTGCTTTGCCTTTTCCTCTTCTTCCTGCTTCGTCTTCTCCTTAGCCATGGACTTAAATTTTGCCTTCAGTTCACAGACACTACTTGAAGCAGCCTCGATGGGTGTCATCTTCTTATTAGCTGTGGTTGGGGTTTCCAGTTCATGGAAGCCAACAGCAGTCTTATCTCCTTGCTCCTTCTGGATCCCATACTGGCCAGCAAAGCCCATGATATAATCTCTCTGAAACTAACGCTTCTCCATCTCTCCTTTGTAGTCATATCCTAGGGCTACTTTGTCCTGTTTACCCAATTTTCTTTCCTTCATTTATATCCTTTTACATATTCTCCACCCTATTTTATTTCATCTAGTTTGAAATCCATCACATAAATAGAATTAATGAAAATTGGCATATTTTTCTTATTTCTGATTTTAAGTCTTGTGTTTCCAATACTTCATTATTGCTGTAATTGTGAATTCGATGATCTTTATTACCTTAAAGAAGATGTTTTTTATTTATTATTTACTAAAAAAAATTTGCAAATGAATGATTTTTTAAAATTATTTTACACCTATTATGCTGACTTTATCTTTAATCTTAAATTTTCCCAATTAACTATTCCCCAATTCACTTTTGAAATAAACCTAACCTATTGGAAATGTATCAATTAAAAAAAAAAAAAAATGCATTGCCAAAATACATGTTCTAATACTTTATTTATATTTTTGTATTTACACTAATAACTTGGCCTGGTTATTCCCCTCTTCACTATAAATCTTCTCATACAGTACTAGAAGTATTTCCTACCTACTATAAACTGAAACAGGAGCTCTGGTAGCATAGTGCCTAAGGCACTTGATGGCTAACCAGAAGGCTGGTGGTTCAAACCCACCAGCCACTCCTCAGAAGGAAGATGGGGCAAATTACTTCCATAGTGATACTGCCTCAGAAACCCAAGGAGGGGTCACTATGAGTCTGGTCCAACTTGACAGCGTATAACAACAACTAGAACATAAACTAAAATAAGAGGTAATTCACCTTCAAATAGACAAGCAGAAACAACATATTACAAGATTATAGAGAATAGAAGTGGAAAAAAATTCAGTCCATGCAAAAACAGCAGGGGGGCCACATGTTCTAACCTCCTTTAATCCCACAAAAGGAAGGCAGACTCACCATCAATAGCACAAGGCCTATTACTGCAAGGCCAGTCATGCTGCCTCTCTCCATCCCTTTCACCAACCGTTCCTCCCAAGGCACCCACCACCTCTCTCCTGGGTTTGATAATTTGCTGCAGTGGCCACACAGAACTCACAGATTATGAAGTTTATTAGGGAAGCACCAGACTACAATTCAAGTTCAGGAAAAATGCTCAGTCTCTCTCCCAGCCCACCATCTCTCAGCCAAGTCTCTCATAGTCTCTCCCCCAGCAGCACATGTCCCTCGGTGTCTTACTCAGCAATGCATGTCTCTTGCATCTCTTTCCCAGCAGCACATGTCTCTTTCCAGGGTGTGTGTCTCTTTCAGCAGCACATCTTCCTCAACCAGCAGTCAGAGAGAATTCTGCCTCTAGGAGGGCTCCTTTTGAGCCTGGCAGGGTGGTCAAAGTAGCCAATCACAGCATCAGAACTCTAAGCACCTGAGAGAGAGTGGGAACCTCCCAGAATATTGTATTGTGCCACTCCCAACAGAAAAACCCAGGTAGATAACATTTACAATTAGGAGCTCCTCAGTTGTTCATCCCACCACTGAGTTTACAATGACTTATGGGTAGAAAATAAATACTAAGTAATTTACTACACTGCAGTCCATAAAATATTTTGTGTAGTGGATTGATTCCATAAATTATGAAATATTTACCTCTGAATCATACTTGAGAGAAAAATACACTATCAAATTAATTCAGTAATGTCTCATTACTACAACAGCTTAGCCAGACTATAAGTAATATTATTAGTTTTCCTTCTTCCTATATTTGCTAGGAATCTTTATCTAATAATTTAATTATCTACTCCTTAATGGGGGAAAGGAGAGGAAAAAGGACAGGAGGACTGGGACAGAGTGAGGAGTCAGCTGCAGGGATTCAGGTAAGTAGAGGGAACCCAGGCCATGCCCCACAAGTTGCAAGGCAGGAAAGTGCAGGAATGGAGAGGTAAAAGGACTGAGGGCCAGGACAGAGGGAGGAGGCAAAATTAGGGATCCAGGTGAGGGGACGTTGGGGAAGTTTTGAACAGCTAAGGGAGACAAACTTATCTGTCGGTTCGTCCTACTGTGGTGACTTGTTGCTGTGAGTCTTCAGGCTGTGCCACTGGTGTTTCAATCCCAGCAGGGTGCACATAGTGCATAGATATTAGTCTGGCTTGTGACTGAGACAGACTAGGAAGAAGCAAGAGGCCATCCACTTCTCAAAGAATTGGCCAGGGAAAACCTTAAGAATTGCAGAGAAACACTGTCTGATACATTTCTGTGCAACTTTAAGAAGAGTCCGGAAACATTGTCCAATACAGAGGAGGAGGATGAGTCACATAGGTTAGAAGGCTCTCAAAATAGGACTGGGAAAGAATTGCATCATCAAAGTAAAACCAGTCTTATTCATATGGATAATGTAAAGTTTTTGAGACCTCCATTTGCTGAGCTGGCACATCTCAAATGGAGGAGAAACAGCTAAAAACAGCCATTAATAATCAGAACTGGAACATGCAAAGTATGAATCTCAGAAATTTGGAAGTTGTCAAAAATGCAATGGAATACAGAAAGATTGATATCCTAGACATTAATGAGCTGAGGTGGACTGGTTTTGGCCATTTTGAGTCAGACAGCCATATCATTTAATATGCTGAGAATGACAACTTGAAGAGGAATGGCATGACATTCATCATCACAAAGGATGTTTTAAGATCTGTCCTGAAGTACAATGCTGTCATTGATAGGATAATATCCATATTCCTACAAGAAAGACCAGTTAATACAACTATAATTCAAATGTATGCATCAATCACCAAAGTCAAAGATGAAGAAATTGAAAATTTTTATCAACTTCTGCAGTCTGCACTTGACTAAACATACAATCAGGATGTGTTAATTATCACTGGTGAGTGGAATACAAAAGTTGGAAACAAAGAATTATCACTGGTAATTGGAAAATTTGGCCTTGGTGACAGAAAAAATGCTGGAAATCCCAAGGTAGAATTTTACAAGACCAATGACTTATTCATTGCCAAACATCTTTTTTTCAACAACACATACTGTGGCTGTACATGTGGACTTCGCCAGATGGAACACACAAGAATCAGATTAACTACATCTGTGGCAAGAGGTGATGGAAAACCTCGATATTTTCAGGCAAAACCAGGCCAGGAGCTGATTGTGGAACAGACCATCAACTGCTCATATTCAAGTTCAACTTGAATTTGAAGACAGTTAAAACAAGTCTATGAGATCCAAAATAGGATCTTGAATATTAGAGAATATCTGAATATTAGAAATATCTCCTGAATTTAGAGAATATCTAAAGAATAGATTTGATGCATTGAACACCAGGGACTGAAAACTAGATGAATGTGGGATGACATCAAGAACAGCATACATGAGGAAAGCAAGACATCACTAAAAAGATGAGAAAAGAAGAGAATACCAAAATGGATGACAGAAGAGACTGTGAAACTTGCCCTTGAGCATTGAGTAAGTAAAGCAAATGGAAGAAATGACAAAATAAAAGACCTGACCCAAAGACTTCAAAGAGCAGCTCCATTAAACAAAGCCAATTACCATAATGAAATTTGCAAAGACTTGCAGTTAAAAAACCAAAAGGGAAGAACACGCTTGGCATATCTCAAACTGAAAGAACTGAGGATAAAATTTAATCCTCGAGTTGCAATATTGAAAGATTCCATGAGCAAAATATTGAATGATTCAGGAAACATAAAAAAAGATGGAAAGAACACACAGAGTATCAAAAAGAACTGGTCGATCTTCATTCATTTCAGGAGGTCCTATATGATCTAGAACCAATGGCATTGAAGGAGGAAGTTGAAGTTGCAATGCAGGATTTGGTGAAGAACAAGTCACAAGGAATTGACAGAATACCCACTGAGATATTTCAGCAAATGAATGCCACACTGGAGACACTCACTCAGTTATGCCAAGAGATTTAGAAGACAGCTTCCTGGCCAACTGATTGGAAGAGATCCATATTTGTACCCATTCCAAAGAAATATGATCCCACATAATGTGGAAATTATTGAACAATATCATTAATATAGCAAGTAAGTAAGATCTTATTGAAGGTATTTCAAAAACGGTTGCAGCAGTATATTGACAAAGAACATCCAGAAGTGCAGGCTGGATTCAAAAGAGGAGATGGAACAAGGGATATCATTACTAATTTCAGATTGATCTTGGCTCAAAGCAAAGAATATCAGAAAGATGTTTACTTGTGTTTTATTGATTATGCAAAGGCATTTGATTATGTGGATTTAAAAAAAAATTATGGATAACATTGAGAAGAATGGCAATTACAGAACACTTGATTGTGCTCATGAGGAACCTGTACATTGACTAGAAGGCTGTCATTTGAAGAGAACAAGGGAACATTGCATGGTTTAAAATCAAGAAGGGAGTCCATCAGGGTTGTATCCTTTCCCCATACTTTTTCTATCCATATGCTGAGCAAATAATCCAAGAAGCTGCATTATATGAAAAAAAAAAAAATGTGTCATCGAGATTGGAGGAAGAATTATCAACAACTTGTGATATGCTGATGACACAATTTTGCTTGCTGAATGTGAGGATGATTTGAGCACTTACTGATGAAGATTGAAGAATACAGTCTGCAGTATTGTTTACATCTAAATATAAGGAAAACAAAAATCCTCACAACTGGACCAATAAGCAGCATCACGATAAACAGAGAAAAGCTTGAGGTGGCCAACAAATTCACATTGCTTGGTTCAACAATCGACATCAATTTAAGGAGCAGTCAGGACATTAGATGACATATAGCACTGGGCAAGTTGGATGCAAATAACCTCTTTCAAGTGCTAAGGAGCAAAGATGTCTTTTGAGGACTAAGGTGCACCTGACATAGTCCATGATATTTTCAATCACTTCATATGCATGTGAGAACTAGACAATGAATAAGGAAGAAGAGTTGATACTTTTGAGTTGTGATGCTGGCGAAGAATACTGAAAGTACCATGGACTGCTAAAAGAACTAACAGAAGTGTAGCCAAAATGCTCTTTCGAAGTGAGAATGCCCAGACTTAATCTCACCTACTTTGATCATGTTGTGAGAAAGGACCATTCCCTGGAGAAGGATGTCATACTTGGTAAGGTGGAGGGTCGATGAAAGATGGGAAGGCCTTCAACAAGATGGATTTACATGGTGGCTGCAACAATGGGCTCAAGTAGAACAAGCATCATGGCACTGGCATGGGATCAGGTGGTGTTTCATTCTGCTGTGCATAGGGTTGCTATGAGACAGAAATGACTCAAAGGCACCTAACAACAACACTCATTAACTGCTTGATTTAATTCACCTATGAAATTTGACATATTATTATTTGCAAAAATAAGAGGTTACATACATTTTATTTATTTCTGCAATAATATTCATCTTCCTAAAGTCCTCACAACTGGACCAATAAGTAACATCATGATAAATGGAAAAAAGATAAAGTTGTCAAAGATTTCATATTACTTGGTTCCACAAGCAACACTAATGCAAGCAGCAGTCAAGAAATAAGAACGTATTCCATGGGGACAAATCTGCTCCAAAAGATCTACTCAGGTGCTGAAGAGCAAAGACGTCTCTTTGAAAACTAAGGTGCTCCTAACCCAAGGCATGGTGTTTTCAAATGCCTCTTATGCATGTGAAAGCTTTATAATGAATAAGGAAAACTGAAGAAGAGTTGATTTTGTGTTGTGTTGTTGGCAAAGAATACTGAAAGTACCATGGACTGCTAGAAAAACTAATAGATCTGTCCTGGAAGAAGTGCAGCCAGACTGCTCCTTGGAAACAAAAATGGCCACTCTCCATCTCCCCTACTTTAGTCATGTTGTCAGAAGCGACCATTCCCTGAAGAAGGACATGATGCTTAGTAAAGTGTCAGCAAAAAAGGGCAAGGTCCTCAACAAGATGGATTGACACAGTGGCTGCAATGATGGGCTCAGGTATAGCAAAGATTGTGAAGCTGGCACAGGACCAGGCAGTGTTTGTTGTATTTAAGGTCACCATGAGTTAGAGCCAACTCAACGGCACCTAACAACAACAAAATATATTCATTGGGACTAAAGTATTTTAATAAGCATATTCATATTATTTCACTCCTGTTATTATGAAATTGCCTGATTATCTTACTTATTTAAAGATTTTATCTTCTTTAATATAATATTTTCTACTATATCTTAGCCAAATTTTTTTCAAATAATTATTTTGTGTGTGTGTGCTGTTGTTGGCAATATACACAGCAAAACACACACAAATTAACAAGTTTCTTCATGTACAATTCAGTGATATTGATTACATTCTTCACATTGTACTACCATTCTTATTGTCCTTTTCTGAGTTGTTCATCTCCATTAACATAAGCTTATTGTCCACTAAAATTCCTATGTAATATTTTGAGTGGCTATTGTAAAACTGGGGAGCTCTGGTAGCATAGTGCCTAAGGCACTTGACGGCTAACCAGAAGGCTGGCGGTTCAAACCCACCAGCCACTCCTCGGAAGGAAGGTTGGGCAATCCTACTTCCGTAGTGATACTGCCTCGGAAACCCAAGGAGGGGTCGCTATGAGTCGGGGCCGACTCGACGGCAAACAACAACAACAACAACAACATTGTAAAACTGATCCCATATAAATAAATCCTAAAATAACAAAATCTTCAAAGTATACAATCTTTACTAGTTGAGCTAAAAAAATGTATGATTTTGAGATTACTCCTGGGGATATTTTTTAATTTAAGATTTAAAGATTATTTTAGGACAATATTTTCTGGGGGGTGTCCAGTCTCCATGGCTCCAGAAATTCTGAATATGTCAGACTTTGAATTTTTTTCTGCATTTTTACCCTTTTTATCATATTTCTTCTATATAATCTTTGATCAAAATATTTAATAATTGTAGTTGGGCACTATCCAGTTCTTCTAATCTCATGCCAAGGGAGACAGTTGCTCATGGGGGCAATTAGCCTTATATCCAATGTTTCTTTTATTTCTGACTTCCCTTCTTTCTCTGTTGCCCTGGGAAAATAGAGAATAATTGCTGTGCCTTGGATGGCCATTTGTAAGCATTTAAGACTCCAGAAAATGCATATGGAACTGAGAGGTAGAACAGAAGTACTAAACACATTATTAAGTCAATTATATGAGATGTCCCATTAACCATGACTCTAAATCTCTAAACCAAGCAACCAAGTCCTAAAGGAACCAGTAGTCAAAAGGTGGAAAAAATCTAAATGATCATCAACAGATGAATGAATAAACAAAATTTAGGTCTTACATATGAAACTACTCAACCAGTAAGAGAAATAAAATCTTGATACATGCTACAGTATGGATGGTTATTGAAGATATTATGCTAAGTGAATAAGTCAATCACAAGTGGACAAATGCAGTATGACTTCAGTAAAATGGTACCATTAGTAGCAGTATTAGCACCAGAACCTGTTTAACTTCAGTGGAGGATAACATGAAGCTGACTCCTATGAGGTAGAAGTCAGACATACCTTCTCCCTACAAAATTTTACCAATAGTGACTCCAGCTGTCCCTCCTACACAGAGGGATATCTAGAGTATGGCATATGTGGCACACACCCTGAGCATCACTTGAGATGTGTGTCAATGAGCAGTTCTTATTAACTATCACAGTTTCAATCACCAGTTGTGAGAGATAATTCAGCAATTTAAAACTAATTGCCACAGGCACAGTTTTCCATAGAATCTCTGATCCCATAGTACCCTCTTCTTTCCTTCTGAGTTTGATAATCCATTGCAGTGACCATACAGAACTGAAAGACCATACTTCCAGTTAAATGGTTCCTTAGCAACCAAACTACAACTCAGGATCAGGATCATAATCAGGATGAATGTAGGCAAAATCATAAAAAAACAAACTCAATGTCATTGAGTCAGTTCTGACTCAGAGTGATCCCCATTGGATTTCCAAGACTGTAAATCTTTACAGAAATAGATTCACCCATCTCCCTTCTGTGAAGCAACTAGTGGGTTTGACCACTGACCTTCTGTTTAGCAGCCAAATGTCTTATCCTCTGTGCCCCCAGAACTCCTTAGGCAAAGTCTCTCTCTCTCTCTCTCTTTTTTTTTTTTGGGGGGGGGGTGTTTCAGAAGAGCTCTTTCAGCTACTTTTGAACATGTAGACCTCCTCTCTGCCCCTGAGGAGAGGGTTCATTGGAGCCCTCAGGACAAAGAAGTTCTTCTTGGCACTTCCTCTGTTGCAGCAGGCTCTTCCTTTGGGTTCCTTCCATGCCTCTTTCTGTCATAAGTGTTGCAGCCCTTGACATATGATACAACTTTTTTAGCAGATTTCTCATATCCTCTCAATCTGCTTCATTTTTCTTCTCGTTTTTCTTCCTTCTGCTTTTTCCTTGTACTTCTCTTCCTATTTCTTTCTGTCTCCAAAAAAACCTCTGTGGGATTTGCTGTTGTAGTTGCTGTTGTTAGGTGTTGTTGAATCATCTCCAACTCATAATGACCTTATGTACAACAGAACAAAACACTGACTGGTCTTGCACCAGCCCCATGATCCCTTCTATGCCTGAGCCATCCATTGCAACCACTGTGTAAATACATCTTGTTACGGGCATTCCCCTTTTCCATTGACCCTCCACTTTACCAAGCATGTTATTCTCCTCCAGGGAATCGACCCTTCTGACAACATGACCAAAGTAGGTGAGACAAAGTCTGGCCATTCTTGCTTCCAAGGAGCATTGCAGGTGAACTTTTCCAGGACAGATTTGTTCATTATTTTAGCTCTGGTAGCATAGTGGCTAAGGCACTTGACTGCTAACCCGTAGGCTCTTTGGAAGGAAGATGGGGCAATCTACTTTTGTAGTGATACTGCCTCAGAAACCCAAGGACGGGTAGCTATGAGTCAGGTCTGGCTCATGGCACATAACAACAACAACAACAATGATACTTTCAATGTTCTTAGCCAACACCACAACTCAAAAGCATCTACTCTTCCTGTCTTCCTTAATCATCCAGCTCTCCCATATATATGAAGTGACTGTAAATACCATAGCTTGGGTCACGTGTACCTTAGTCTTCAAGGAGAAATCTTTTCTCTTCAGCACTTTAAAGAGGTCTTTTGCAGCAGATTTGCCCAATGCAATACATCATCTGATGTCTTGACTGATGCTTTCATTGGTGCTGATTATGATTATAGAACCAAGTAATATGAAGTCTTTGACAACTTCAATCTTTTCTCCATTCATAGTGATGCTGCTTATTGGCCCAGTTGAGAGGATTTTGTTTTGTTTATATGGAGGTGTAATCCATATTGAAGACTGTAGTCTTCAATCTTCATTAGTAAGGGCTTCAAGTCATTTTCACTTTCAACAAGAAGAGTTGTGTCATCTGCATATCACAGGTTGTTAATGACTTCTCCTCCAATACTGAGGCCAAGTTCTTCTTCCTATAATCCAGCTTCTCAAATTTTTTTCAGCACACAGATTGGATAAGTATGGTGAAAGGATACAACCCTGATACATTCCCTTCTTGATTTTAAACCATGCAGTGTCCCCTTGTTCTGTTTGAACAACAACCTCCTGGTCCTCTATGTGCAGGTTCCACATGAGTGTAGTTAAATCTTCTGGATTTCCCACTCTTCACAATGTTATCCATAATTTTTCATGATCCACACAATCAAATCCTTTTGCACAGTCAATAAAACACAAGTAAACATCTTTCTGGTATTCTTTGCTTTAAGCCAAGATCCATCTGACATCACAAATGACATCTCTCATTCCACTTCTTCTTCTGAATCCAGCTTGCATTTCTGGAAGTTCTCTGTCAATATACTACTGCAACTATTTTTGAATTATCTTCAGTAAGATTTTACTTGTATGTGACATTAATGATTTTGTTCAATAACTTCCACATTCTGTGGGATCATCTTTCTTTGGAATGAGTATAAATATAGATCTCCTCCAGTCAGTTGGCCAGGTAGCTGTGTTCCAAATCCCTTGGTATAGCCTAGTGAGTGCCTCCAGTGCAACATCCATTTGTTGAAACATCTCAATGGGTATTCCATCAATTCCTGGAGCCTTGTTCTTTGCCAATTCCTTCAGTGCAGCTTTGACTTCTTCCTTCAATACCATTGGTTCTTAACCATGTGCCACCTCCTGAAAAGGATGAACATAGACCATTGTGTAGTTATCATTGCAGGCTAGGAATCCATTGTATAACATCTCACCACTCCCACTACAGCAGTTGTCCCTGCACATGCATGTGTGCAGATTATTGAATCCAGGCACAAGACTACAAAAATATGGGGGGAGAGGGGAGAACATTTATGTCTTTCCAAACTTGAATTAGGCCATCTTAAAAATAAAATCCAGTTTGTCACTGTCATCAAGTTGGATCTGACTTGTAGCAACCCCTCCTTGAGTTTCTGAGAGTGTATCACTGCAGAAGTAGATTGCCCAGTCTTCCTTCCAAGGAGTGGCTGATGGGTTTGAACTGCCAGCCTTCTGGTTAACAGTCCATTGCCTTAGGCACTATGCCACCAGAATGCCAGAAAAGATAAAATCCAGTTTGTAACAAGAAATCTATGTAGAGAGTACAAAATTATTTGTTTTATGTTTTCAGATTCTACAGGACTAGAAGTTCACTAGAAGGAAGTTGGAAAGGAGATAGAACACAAATCAGTCATGCTCACTACAGACATGTGGCTATTCAGCACCCAAATCTTCCTGTAGCACAAACTTAAACTTCAAACAAAATTAGGACCAACGATTTCCTGGCTAATATGATTCAATTCTTCTTCACATAATAGAAAATATGCTCACTCTGTTTCTAAAATGAAAAGCTAAGACCGTAGCAGTCAGTTTTCTTGTCAAACAATTTTTATTGTTTTTGTTCTAGTCTAGCCATATTCCAAAATTAAACCCTGGGCACTGTCTCATGGTCATCTAGTATTCTGTGGCCAACTATTAATTTTCTGCCTGGCCCCAATAACAAGTTAGGAGCAGATTGTGAACAGTAGAGTAATTTTTCTTCTTTTCCAAAAGGTCAGAGATTTTTTTGAATGCTTCTTATTTTTTTGCTGAAATTTTCCTTAGGACTTGCCCCAGGCTCCATATAACACACTGATGAGTCACAGGACCTTAAATCCCCATTTGATCTTGGGGTTCATAAAGCTCACAGTCAGTATAAAGACAGTAAATCACATGTTTTTTTTGGGGGGGGGCAGGATGTCTGTAATGTGCTCCACCTGACTTTGTACATCACTAAGATGACAGGCTGCTGATTTTCAAGTGATTTATTTCTTACAAGGTAACATACATGTATCTATTTAAATTATTCAAACCAAAACCAAACTCACTGTCCTCTAGTCAACTCCGACTCATAGCGACGCCTCCTTGGGTGTCCAAGACTATTTCTATGGAAGTAGATTTCCCAGTCTCCCTTCTGAGGAGTGACTGGTGGGTTTGAACTACTAGCCTTCTGGTTAACAGTGAAATGCCTTAGGCATAATGCCACCAGAGCTCCTTCAAACAATTCAGGTTCCTGCTATTTATTTATTTATGATGCATTAGTTGTATCAAAATGGTAGCATAAATGAAGTCACCAGTTTGTTATGTTGTGTGAGATGGTGAAATGGTTAACTTCACTTTTAGTAAATTATGGTCAAAGACCAGTCCTGAAATATATTAAATTGTAAGCTGTTTGTAATGAAAGGAAATGACTTTCTTTCTGTTCTTTCATGGAATGAAGAAAAATAAAAAAATAAAAATAAATAAATAAAATTTGTCCTTGTGGAAGGACAACTACATTTTAGGTACCAAGTACTGATTTGCTGCAGTTTGGTCCACATCCTAAATAACAACAGTAGTTGAAATCCCCTCCTCATGAAATTTATGACAATCCACTACCACACTCCATACGTGATACATCCTTGGCCAAGGAGTTGTTTTACAAGTCACCAACCCAGGTATCTTTGATGGTAGTAACACTAATCTTTGTCACTTGTTCAGTATTATTACATTACTTTTGATTTATCAATTTTATGGGAAGGGCTGTTCTTTGCCATTCGTCACTTAATTTTTTCTACCCACAAGTTAACTCTCACTCCAAAAGTCATGAAACTGATATGAAAATGTTGCCTATGGCTACATGTATGTATTCCAATAAATGAAAACCTGGGGATATAGTTACATAATTTATTTATGGACACAAGGTTCACTATGAGAATGCATTCAGGCCGGAACTCCTTTTATCATCTGAGTTACATAAACCTCCAATATGAATGGTAAATGAGAGAGGAATTTTGGTGTTATGGAAGTTATTATTATCTCAGAGCCAGTGTTCAGTGGTGCTCCAATGGTTTGGATATTTCTGGTTTAGACCGGAACATTCTCTTTTGGGAATTTAAATCGAATTTGGTTTTGCCAGACATTGTTTTAATCAAGTTTGTCTTCTATCTGTCATTTAATTATTGCTACTTTTGACTACAGTATCCAATCATCCTTTGACTCTCAAGGGAATTCAATTCAGTGGTGGTTCACTTAAATTATTTTATTTTATTTTATTTTGCTTACAGAGAGGGTCAAATGCTTGCTTCATCTTTTAAGAATATGGGTGCTCCATTCACCATTGTATCTCAATTACCTTGGTGGAAGGTATATTGTGTGCACTGAATCATTTCTAGAGATACAAATATGGTATGCATTAGTAGCTCATATGTATTCAACAAGTTCAAATTTTTTCCAAATATCTAGGTCTTAAGATCTCTTTCTCTATGTTATTCTAAGGACCTAGAGCATCTACACTTCATTTAGGTATGACTACCATTGTAGCCACATTTCAGTAGATCAGTTTCTTAAATATTTTAAAAATTCAACTCTATTTTAATGAATATATCAAGTCCAGAACATCTGGCAATCAATACTAATTATTTCAGTTGACATAAAATTGTTATTGCTTCTCTTCTAGACCAGTACACATTTAACATATTCTTTCATGAATTCCAAATGTTAGCTTATATAGATAAGCAAAATCTTAGCTTATTGTTTCATAACCCTCTTCTTTCCAACTCAGACATTGCAATTGCTCTCCCTGTTCCCTGGCTTTTGTTGTGGCTTGATTAAAAACTAGAAAAAAAAAAAAATCACTGTCATCTAATCAATTCAACTCACAGGGACCCCTCCTTGAGTTTCTGAGGCTGTATATCTAAAGAAGTAGATTGCCCAATCTTGTTTCCAAGGAGTGGCTGGTGGGTTTGAATCACCAGCCTTCTGGTTAGCAGTCAAATGCCTTAGGCACTATGTCAGTGTGAAAAGTACAAAGGAAAGGAAAAATATTATGGATATGGGAGTAATGAGAAATATAAACAGAGAATCAGGACAAGAATTGTCATCCTTTTGTCTAATAACAAGTCAGAATAGTTCTTGTATGTTCTTTAAGCAAAGTATAGCTAACCTTGTCAAACTCAGAAGGGGTAACTGCTTGTTTTGGTGAGGTCACATAAGTAAGTTCACATTCACCTGAATTCACTCAAATGTCAATTTATCAATCTTTTCCTTTTCTCAAACAAAACTTTAACTTATAGATACTATACCAGTGAAGATGTATTGTAAATTAATATTTCATTACCTGTACACCAATGACCTAAAACCAGATGAGTTGTGGGATGACATCAAGAACATCATATGTGAAGATAGCAAATGGTCACTAAAAGGAAGTAAAGAATAAAAGACCAAAATGGATATCATAAAAAACTCTGACGTTTGCTCTAAAATGGAAAGTGGCTAAAGCAAAAGGAAGAAATATTGAATTAAAAGAGCTGAACAGAAGATTTCAAAGGTGGTTCAAAGAGATAAAGTAAAGTATTATAATGGCATGTGCAAAGACCTGGAATTAGAAAACCAAAAGGAAAAAACATGCTTGGCATTTCTCAAGCTGAAAGAACTGAAGAAAGAATCCAAGCCTTGAATTGCAGTATTGAAGGATTCTATGGGCAAAATATTGAAAAATTCAGGAAGAATCAAAATAAAATGGAAGGAATATACAGAGTCACTGCACCAAAAAGAATTAGTTAATGTTCAATCATTTCAGGAGGTCACATTTGATCAAGAACCAATGGTATTGAAGGAAGAAGTCCAAGTTGCACTGAAGGATTTGGTGAGAAACAATAGTTTGGGAATTGACAGAATACCCACTGAGATGTTTTAACAAACTGATGCATTTCTGAAGACACTTACTCAGCTCTGCCAGAAAATTTGGAAGCGAGCTACCTGGTCAACCAATTGGAAGAGATTAATATTTTTACTCATTCCAAAGAAAGGTGATCCAACAGAATGAATATGAGCATTACCAAATAATATCATCAATATCATACACAAATATAATTTTGCAGTTGATAATTGAAAACCAGTTGCAGCAATATATTGACAGCAAACTTCCAGAAATAGAAGGTGGATTCAGAAGAGAACATGGAATGAGGGATATCATTGTCAGGCAGATCTTGGCTGAAAGCAAAGAATACCAGAAAGATGTTTACCTATGTTCTATTGACTATGCAAAGGTATTCAACTCTGTGGATCATAGCACATTATGGATAACATTGTGAAGGATGGGAATTCTAGAACACATAATTGTATTCATGAAGTAATTGTACATAGACCAAGAGGTTATCATTCAAGAAGAACAAGGGGATACTGCATGGTTTAAAATCAAGAAGGGTGTGTGTCATGGTTATATCCTTTGAGCATATTTATTCAATCTGTATGCTGAGAAAATAATTTGAAAAGTTGGCCTATATTATATGAAGAAGAACATGGCATCATGTTTGAGGGAAGAATTATTAACAACCTTTGCTGGGCAGATGACACAACAATGCTTACTGAAAATGGAGATGACTTGAAACACTTGTTGATGAAGATCAAATAAAACAGTCTTCAGTGTGGATTATACCTCAACATGAAGAAAACAAAGATCCTAACAACTGGACCAGTAAGCAGTATCATAAAAAATTGAGAAAATAATGAAGTTGACAAGGATATCATTTTACTTAGATCCACAGTCAACACTCATGGAAGCAGCTGTCAAGAAATCAGATGTCTTAATGCACTATGCAAATCTTTACCTCTTTAAAGTGTCAAAAAGCAAAGACTAATCCAGTCCATGTTATTTTCAATCACTTTATATCTATGTAAACACTAGATAATGAATAAGGAAGATTAAAACTCTGGTGGTATAGTGCCTAAGGCACTCAACTGCTAACTAGAAGGCTGGCAGTACAAATCCACCAGCCACTCTTAGGAAGGAAGGTTGGGCAATCTTCCATAGTGATACTGCCTCAGAAACTAAAGGAGGGGTGGCTATGAGTCAGATCTGAGTCAATGGCAGTGCGTTTGGTTTTTGTTTTGGTAAACAAACGCTGATGCCTTTGAATTGGGGTGTTGCCAAAGATTAAATACCATGGACTACCAGAAGAATGAACAAATCTATCCTGGAAGAAGTGCAGCCAGAATGTTCCTTGGAAGCAAGAGTGCCCACACTTTGTCTCATCTTCTTGGGTCATGTTTTCAGAAGAGGCCAGTGCTTAGAGAAGAATATCACACTTGATAAAGTGGAGGTTCAGAGAAAAAAGCGAAGACCCTCAACAAGATGGATTGACACAACCAACAATGTGCTAAGCATAACAAGGTTTGTGAGGATGTGCCATGATCAGGTGGTATTTTTTTTTTTTTTTTGGTGTACATAGGGATGCTATGAGTCAAGGTTGACTCCATGGCACCTAACAACAACAACCTGTATTGATTCATAACCATCCAACTACTGTAGCTCAGAAAGATAATAAAATAATGTAGGAGAAACCAGAGAATTTTGACTGTTTCTCTTTTAATTGAGATATAATTTACATGTAGTACAAGTCCCCCTTTTGAGTATACAGTTCAATAAATTTAAAAGATTTATATATATATATATAACATAAATACCATAAAAATAAAGACATGTAAATGTTCCATTAATCCAACATTATCTCATGCTTTCTGTTATTATCCACTCCTATCTACACCAAGTTTCAGGCAGCAACTGACCATTTTTTGTCTCTTTTTCTTTAACAGATTATCATATGAATGTCATGTAATCTGAGCCTTTTGAATTTGACTTTTTAATTTTTCAAAATATATTTGAAATCTATCCCAGGTGTTGTGTGAATTAGTAGTTTGTTCCTTTTTGTTGCTAAGTAGTTTTCTGTAGTATAAATGTTCCACAATTGTTTGTACATTCAACAAACATAGGCATTGGAAGTTGTTTCCAGTTCTTGATGATTATGAGTAAAACCTCTATAAACATTCATATACAAGTTTTGGATGAATGTGAATTTTTGTTTGTCATGGGTTAATACCTAATAGTGTAAATTTTGGGGAAGGTGATAACTATATGTCTACAATACAGTGTGAAATCTGTGAACTGATCTCCATAAAAGTACATTTCTATCATAAATGCACAAGAATTGCTTCATATTTTGCTTTGTTGTTGTTGTTGTTATGTGCCGTCAAGTCGGCCCCGACTCATAGCGACCCCTTCTTGGGTTTCTGAGGCAGTATC
>NW_006921660.1:10360373-10369429 GCF_000298275.1 Orycteropus afer afer | reverse complement strand
TATATATATATATATATATTTTTTTTAAATTGTGATTTGGGTGAGAATTTACAGAGCAAATTCTCTTTCCATACAGCAGCTCACATACACTTTGTCTCATGACATTGGCTGCAATTTCCCACAATGCAACAGCTTCCACTTCCCCCCCATAGTTACTTCTTCTCTCTGTCTTTCCATCCCATGCACTCTTGCACCCTGAACAGTCTCACTGACACAGACTTTCTATTCTCTCATGTTTTTTTTTCTCCAAGAAGTGTATCTATCTAATGTAAATGTTCAGCTCATCTGCCTGTCTTTTGTTAGGGTGGAAGTCACAGGAGTGGGTTCAATTCTATACCTGAAGGGCAGCTGCTGTTGTTCTTATGTACCGTCGAGTTGGACCCAACTCATAGCAACCTCCTCTTTGGGTTTCCGAGGCAGTATCACTACAGAAGTAGATTTTCCCATCTTCCTTCTGAGGAGTGGCTGGTGGTTTGAACTGCTAGCCTTCTGGTTAGCAGTCAAGTGCCTTAGATACTATGCTACCAGAGCTCCTATGCTACCAGAGAAGGGCAGCTAGGGGCTATAATCTCTGTGGTTCCATCAGGATCTATCAGACCAATAAAACTGGTCTCTCTCTATATTTATTTATTAATGATTTTGAGTTTGTTTCACATTGTTCTCCGTCTCTATCCAGGATCTCTTACATAGATCCCCCTCCGAGTGGTTGACAGTGGTAGCCTGGCACTATCTAGTTCTTGTCTCATAGTTGCGTAGGTGGACAATCACATGGTATTCCAGTCACTTGGACTAAGTGTTTTCATGCCTCTTTGGTTTTCTTCATTCTTTTTTTTTGCTCTGGATGAGGAGAGACCCATCGTTGAATGGAGATGGCTGCTTGCAAGCTTTTAAGATCCCAATCGCTACTCCCCAAAATAGGACGTGGAACAAAGTTTTGTGTAGTATGTTATGTCAATTAAGCTTGATGTTCTCTATTGCTATGATCCCAAGCCCACAGGTCCAACTATGTAGTCCCTCTGGGTAGTTGGCTGTGGCCAAGAAGTGCCTACAACCTTGTCCATTGTCAACTCTACTGTATACCTGGGAATTCTTACAGAACATACTGATACACTTGTAAAAACATTGTCTGCCAACACTATACATGGTTTTGGGTACACTTTCCCCTTCATAGACAAAGTTAATAGTTCAGCCTGTCCACTCAGCTATTCACCCATATATCCATGTTTGCCTTCAATGACAATGCAGCACTGTATATGCAAAAGGGTTCATCTTTGTTGTCTGTACCTCCCATGCACCTCTCTAGGTCTTCTTTCTCAATGCCACAGTGTTGATCACTCACATTTGGTACATTTCCCTTCTCTTCACCCAAATCAGTACTTGTTTCAACCTCTCTAACAGTGTTTCCTCCCCTCCCAGGCTTGGTAACCAACAAAGAAAATTTCCTTCCATATATAAAACTTTTCTTGACTTTTGACAATAAAGGACTAATATAATATTTGTCTGTGATTGATTTATTTCACTCAGCATAATGTGCTCCAAGTTCATTTACATTATGCAGTGTACTGCAGATTCTACATTAATCTTTATGGTTGCATAGTATTTCATTGTGTGTATGTACCATAGTTGGGTTATCCATCTTTCTATTGATGGGTACCTAAGTTGCTTCCATCTTTTGGCTACTGTAAATAGTGCTGCGATGAACATTTGTGTGCAATGATTAATTTTTAATTGTTTAATTTCATTTTTATTTCATTGGGTGTGCATATGTCTGTTTTTGTCCTGGCTTTCACTTCTTTAGGATATATACCTAGTAATGGAATGGCTGGGTCAAATGGTATTTCTAATTTCAACATTTAAAGGAATCATCATATTACTTTACAGAGTGTTTGTATCATTTGACAGTTCCCCCAGCAATGTACGAAAGTCCCAATCTCTGAATCCTCCAAACATTTGCTATTTTCTGTCTTGTTGAACTTTGCTAATACTGCTGGGGCAAGATGGTATCTCGTTATTGCTTTGATTTCCATCTCTCTATGGGAGCTCTGGCAGCATAGTGCCTAAGGCATTTGACTGCTAACCAGAAGGCTGGTAGTTTAAACCCACCAGCCACTCCTCGGAAGGAAGGTAGGGCAATCTTCTTCCATAGTGATACTGCCTTGGAAACCCAAGGAGGGATTGCCATGAGTTGGATCCCACTTGATGGCAGTGATCACTGATCACAATCACTAATGATCATGGGCATTTCTTTGTATGTTTGTTGGCCACCTGTATACCCTCTTCGGTGAAGTGTCTATTCACGTCTTCTGCCTATTTTTAAATTGGATTATTTGTCTTTTTGTTGTTGAGGTGTTGGATTTTTCTATAAATTTTAGAGATAAGTCCCTTGTCAGATTCATTGTTCCCAATTTTTTTTCTTTTTCCCAATCTGTATGTTCTCTTTTGACTCTTTTGGATAAATCTTTGGAAAGACATAAAATTTAATTTTTAGAAGGTTCCATTCATCTAGTTTGCCTTCTGCTGTTCGTGCATTTTGGGTTATGCTTGATCGTCTATTTATGCATATATTAGAGCCCCTAAGTTTGCCCTTAGCAAATGGAAGAAATGACAAGATAAAAGAGCTGAACAGAAGATTTCAAAGAGCAATTGGAGCAGACAAAGCCAATTACTATAATGAAATGTGAAAAGACCTGGAGTTAGAACACCAAAAGGGAAGAACAAAGTCAGCCTTTCTCAAGCTGAAAGAACTGAGGAAAAAATTTAAGCCTCGAGCAATACTGAAAGAGTCTATGGGCAAAATATTGAGTGATGCAGTAAACATCAAAAGAAGATGGAAGAAATGCACAAAGTCACTATAATAAAAAGAACTGGCCAATCTTCATCCATTTCAGGAGGTGGCATATGTCCAAGAACCAGTGGTATTGAGGAAGACTTCAAAGCTTCACCGAAGGAAATGGTGAGAAATAAAGTTCCAGGAATTGATGGAATACCCATTGTGATGTTTCAATATATGGATGGCCCACTGGAGGCACTCACTCTGTTATGCCAAGAGATTTTGAAGACTACTACCTGACCAATTGATTGGAAGAGATCCATGTTTGAACCCATTCCAAAGTAGGATGATCTCACAGAATGTGGAAATTATCAAACAATATCATTAATATCACATGCGAGTAAAAACTTACTGAAGATAATTCAAAATGTTTGCAGCAGTATATTGGCAGAGAACTTTCAAAGGTGCAGTCTGGATTCAGAAGAGGATGTAGAATGAGAGGTATCCTTGCTGATGTCAGATGGATCTTGAGTCAGAGCAAAGAATACCAGAAAGATGTTTACTTGTGTTTTATTGACTATGCAAAAAACATTTGATTGTGTGGATCATAACAAACTGTGGATAACATTGAGAAGAATGGGAATTTGAGAACACTTAAATGTACTCATGAGGAACCTGTAAATAGACCAGGAGGTTGTCATCCAAACAGTCCTCCTTGAGGACTAAGGTGTGCCTGACAAAAGCCATCATATTTTCAATTGTCTCATATGCATGTGAGAGCTGGACAATGAATAAGGAGGACAGAAGAAGAGTTGATGTTTTTGTGCTGTGGTGTTTGTGAAGAATGCTGAAAGCACTGTGGACTGCTAAAAGACTTATCAGGTCTGTCCTGGAGGAAATTCAGCCAGAATGATCCTTGGAGGCAAGAATGGCCAGGCTTTGTCCCACATACTTTGGTCATGTTAGAAGGGACCATTCCCTGGAGAAGGACATAATGCTTGGTAAGGTGGAGGGTCAATGAAAGAGGGGAAGGCCCTCAGCGAGGTGGATTGGCACAGTGGTAGCAGCGATGGGCTCAAGCATAGCAAGTGTTATGGAATTGGCTCAGGACTGGACTGTGTTTTGTTCTGCTGTGAATAAGGTCACTGAGTCAGAAATGACTCGACGGCACCTAACAACAACAAGTTTGCCCCTGGTTTTTCCTAGAGGAATTTTATAGTTTTAGGTTTCACATTTAAGTCTTTGATCCACCTAGAGTTAGTTTTCTCATATGGTGTAAAGTACAGATCTTGTTTCATTTTTCTGCAAATAGATAACCAGTTTAGCCAGTGCCACTTATTAAACAGACAATCTCTTCCCTGTTTAATGGATTTTGGCTCTTTGTCAAAGGTCAGCGACCATAGGTCAATGAATCTATTTCTGGGTTCTCAATTCTATTGTATTGGTCTATGTGTCTGTTGGACCAATACCAGGCAGTTTTGACTACTGTGGCTATAGAATAGGTTTTTGGATTTGGGAGCGTGGGACCTCCTACTTTGGTCTTCACTTATCCCAGGTCTATTTCTTTTCCATATAAAGTTAGCGATTTTTTTTTTTTTTTTCCATATCCTTAAAGAATGTTGATGGAATCCAGATTGGGTTTGCATTGAATGTATGGGTTGCTATGGGTAGAATTAACATTTACACAATGTTCAATCTTCCTATCCACTAGCACTGTATGTTCTTCCATTTATGTTGATATCTTGTTATTCCTTGAAGTAGTGTTTTATAGTTTTCTTTGTACAGGTCTTTTGTATCCCTGGTAAGTATTATTCCCAAGTTTTGTTTTGTTTTTTTTTTGAAGCTGTTGTAAATGGCATTGATTTCCTTACTTCTTTTTCAGTGATCTCTGCTGGTGTAGAGGAATCCAACTGATTTTTGGATGTTGATCTTGTATCTTCTCATGATGCTAAATCTCTCAATTAGTTCTAGTAGATTTTTTTATTGAGTCTTGGTGTTTTAGGTATTGGATAATATCATCAGCAAATAGGGATATTTTGACTTCTTCCTTGCCAATTTGGATGCCTTTGATTTCCCTTTCTTGCCTTACTGACCTGGCTAGGACTTCCAATACAATGTTGAATAGAAGTGGTGATAGAGGGCATCCTTGTCTGGTTCCTGTTCACTAGGGAAATTATTTCGTTCTCTCTCTATTGAGAATAATATTGCCTGTGGGTTTTGCATATGACTTTATTATGTTGAGGAATATCCCTTCTATTCCTGAGAGTTTTGATCAGGAATGGGTGTTGGATTTTATTAAATGTCTTTTCTGCATCAAATGATATGATCTTATGGTTCTTTTCCTTTGTTTTATTTATGTAATGGATGATATTGATTGTTTTTTCTAATGTCGAGCCATCCTTGCATACCTGATATGAACCTCACTTGTCATAATGAATTATTTTTTTCATATGTTGTTGGAGTCTATTGGCTAAGATTTTGTTGAAGATTTTTCCATCCATATTCTGGAGGGATATTGGTCTGTAGTTTTTCCTTTTAGTTATGCCTTTGCCTGGTTTTGGCATCAATATTATGCTTGCTTCATAAAATAAGTTAAGGAGGATCCAATCTTCTTCTATATTTTGGAATAGTTTGAGTAGGTTTGATGTCAGTTTTTCTCTGAATGTTTGGTAGAATTCTCTGCTGAAACCATCTGGGCGAGGACTTTTTTATTTTTATTATTATTATTATTATTTTAAATTTTAAGAGCTTGTTTTACATTCAAAGTTACATGTACATTTAGTTTCACTCCCTGTTTACCATGTCCAACCCTAACCCAGTCTTCTCCCTTCCCTATTCTGTAACCCTCCCCCTGTCCCCTCATAGTTATGCACTCCTGTGAGTCCTGCATTTCCTCCATGTGAATATTGCCCCTCTGGTGCCTCATGGTGGATTGCTCTAAGGAATGCGTTTCCATAGAGTATGTGGGTACATCACCCTGGGTTGAGTGGTCTGTGTGTATATCTTGTTTACAATTGGGCTTAGAGCCAGCACCAGGGAGTGAGTTTTATTCCAGGCCCAGAATGTATCCCAGGACCACAGTACTGTGGGATCTCAACAGACTCCATCTGGCCAGTACTTTGGTCATTATTGAATTTTTGGATTTTGTTTTACGTTTTTTCTCCCACTCTATTCAGAATCTCCATATTTGAACCTTTCTTGAGTGGTTGGCATTGGTGGCTGGGCACCATCTATTTCTTTCGGTCTCAAGGGCCATCATGTCCTATAGCTGATTGCTTCCAAATGCCCCCCCCCTTTTTTTGTTCATTCTACTTCTCTTCCAACACTAGGAGACCATAAGCTGCATCTTAGATGGACACTTGAAAGCTTTTAAAACCCCAGTCACTACTCACCAATGTAAGATGTGGAACAAGGCTTTTATGTATTTTGTTATATTAATTGAAACTGGTGTCCCCCAGTACTATGGTTATGAGATGGCAGATCCATTTCCACTGGATCTCTCTCCCACAGTGTCTGGGTGTATGTGAGGAATTATTCTGTGTCTGTCTTCTATTGTTTCTGTAAGGATTGCAGGTATTTTGTACCACTGGTGTCTATGCAATGTTAGCCTCAGCTGAATCTATCCTTGGTCTGTAGTATACTCCTGTTCACTGACCCCCATTTGGTCCTCTCAGGTGTTTATGTGTTTATCTGTAGCCTGGTTTTGGTGTTAATTGCAATGCAATATTGTGAACACAATGGTTAGTATTAGCATCTATTGTCTAACTCTTATGTGCACAATTCAGTGTCCTTTCATTTCTTAATGTCATCATGGTGGTCACAGTTCATTTCTGTATATCCCTCTCCTTACCCACGTCAGCATGTGGCCCCCAATTAGCCCAAAATTAATCCCTTCCCTTCCCTCCCCGTTGCAGTAACCTACAAAGTGAGTTCTGTGCCCCAAGCAAACCCTTCTTTGTCTTTTTACAGTTATGGGCTCAAACAGTACTTGTCTTTCTGCAATTGACTTATTTCACTCAGCATAATGTCCTCCAGGTGCATCCATGTTGTAATATGATTCACATAACTCTCATTGTTCTTTAATGTAGCATAATATTCCATTGTGTGCATGTACTATAATTTGGTTATCCACTCATTTGTTGATGGACAGTTAGGTTGTTTCCATCTCTTTGCTATACTGAATTGTGCTGGGATGAACATAGGTGTACATATGTCTATCTGTGTGTTATCTTTCACCTCTTTAGGATATATTCCTAATGGAATTGTGGGGTCAAAAGGTACATATGTCTATCCATGCACTATCTCTCAACTCTTTAGGATCTATTCCTAGTAATGGAATTGCTAGGTCAAATCATACTTTTATTTTCAGTTTTTTAAGGACATGCCATACCATTCACCACAATGATTGTACCATTTTACAATCCCACCAGCAGTGCACAAGAGTTCCAATCTCTCTGCAACCTTGCCAGCATTTTTTTTTTTTTTTTCTGGCTTGTTGAACTTTGCTATTATTGCTGGGGTGAGATGACATCTCATTGTTGTTTTGATTTGTGTGTCTAATGGTTAATGATCACAAGCAATTTCTCATGGGTTTGTTGGCTGCCTGTATATCTTCTTTGGTGAAGTGTTTGTTCAAGTCTTTTGCCCATTTGTGAATTGGGCTTTTTTAGTTGATAATTTTTTTATTACCTTTTCAGTTTGTTCTTTTGTTATGGATCTGTTCAACTTTTCCACCTAGGACTGTGTTAGTTTAGGTAAGTAGTGTGTTTCTAGAAATCTGTCCATTTCTTCCAGATTTTCAAATTCGTTGGAGTACAGTTCTTCATAGTATCTTGATATTATCTTTTTTATTTCAGTTTGTTCTGTTGTGATGTCATCTATTTTGTTTCTTATTTGGGTTATTTGTATTCTCTCTCTGTTAGGAGCTCTGGTGGCATAGTGCCTAAGGCATTTGACTGCTAACCAGAGGCTGAGGGTTCAAACCCAGAAGCCACTCCTCAGAAGGAATATTGGGCAATCTACTTCCATAGTGAAACCACTTTGGAAACCAAAGAAGGGGTCACTATGAGTCAGATCTGACTCAATGGAAATGTTTTTTTTTTTTTTTTTCCTTGTTAAATTTGCCAGTTGCTGCCAATTTTATTAATCTTTTCCAAAACAACTTCTAGTCTTGTTAATTTTTTCTATTGTCTTTCTATCTTCTGTTTCATTAATTTCTGCTAGAATATACTATTTCCTTTCTTCTGGTGACTATAGGCTTTTCTTGTTGCTATTTTTCTAATTGTTGGAGATATTGAATTAAGGGGTTGATTTTGGATCTTTCCTCTTTTTTTATGTGTGCATTTATTGCTATACATTTGCCCCTGATCACTGCTTTAGCTGTGTTCTTAAGATTTTGGTATGTTGTTTTTTTCATTCTCATTTGATTTAAGGGATTGTGTGTGTGTGTGTGTGTGTGTGTGATTTGGGTGAAAAACTGAGCAAATTCACTTTCTATACAGCAGTTCACATACACTTTGTCTCATGACATTGACCACAATTTACCACAATGTAACAGCTCCCCTCCTACTTCCTCTCAATAGTTACCTCATCCCTTTGTCCATCCCTCTATGCACTCCTGCTGCCTGAGCTGTCTCCCTGTGCATAAGCAGCCCTTCTTACTCCCATGATTGTTCTCTCCAAGGAGTGTATCTACCTAAGGTAAATGTTCAACTCATATGCCTGTCTATTGTTTGGCTGGAAGCCACAGGTGTGGGTTCAATTCCAGACCTGACGGGCAGCTAGGGACCATAGTCTCAGTGGTTCCACCAGGCTCTGTTGGACCAGCAAACCTGGTACCCCCTTTTTTTTTTCTACAAATTATTTTGAGTTTTATTCCACAATGTTCTCCCTCTCTATCTGGGATCTCCTACATAGATCCTCTTCCAAGTGGTTGACAGTAGTAGCCACACACCATCTAGTTCTTCTGGTCTCATAGTCATATAGGCTACAGATTGGATGGTGTACCAGTCACTAGGACTAATTGTTTCCATGAATTTGATTTTCTTCATTCTTCTTTGCTCTGGACGAGAAGAAACCCATCATTGCATCTAGATGGCAGCTTGCAAGCTTTTAAGATCTCAGTTGCTACTCAACAAAGAAGGAGGTGGATTGGGTGAAGAGAAGGGCAATGTACCAAATGTGAGTGACCAATATGGCAGCATTGAGGATAAGAAAGACAGAGAGAGTTACATGGGCAGTACAAACAACAAATATGAACCCCTTTGTAAATACAATACTGAGTTGT
>NW_006921660.1:10350112-10360092 GCF_000298275.1 Orycteropus afer afer | reverse complement strand
GAAGGAGGTGGAACAATGTTTTATGTAATATGTTATGTCAATTGATCTTGATGTCCTCTATGACTATGGCCCTGAGTCCACAGGTTCAATTACTCGGACTCTCTGGGTAGCTGGCTGTGACCAAGCAGTGACTACAACCTTGTACCTTGTCAGCTCTACTATACACCTGGGAATTCAGATCATACACTTAAACTTATAGGACCATTGTCTGCCAACCCTGTACATGTTCTTGGGTACACTCCCCGCTTCATAGACATACCTAATAGTTCAGCCTGTCCACCCATCTATACACCTGAATACCCATGTTTGTGATTTAAGGGATATTTTAATTCATTTTTTATTTCTTTATTACTCAGTCATTTTTGAGGAGGGTGTTGTGCAGTTTCCATGTGTCTGCTCTTTTTCCATGATCTTCTTATTATCGAATTCTAATTTGATAGCATTGTGATCTGAGAAGATGCTTTGCAGTATTTCAATGTTTTTAAATTTATTAAGGCTTGCTTTATGGCCTAACATATGGTCTATCATGGAGAATGTTCCATGTGCACTGGAAAAGAATGTATATTGTGCTGTTGTTGGATGAAGTACTCTGTAGAAGTCTATAAAGTCCAGTTGGTGGATTGCACTGTTTAGCTCTTCTGTGTCTTTGTTGAGTTTCATTCCAGTAGTACTATCTTTCATTGAAAGTGATGTATTAAAGTCTTGTACTATGATTGTGGACTCATCTATTTGTCTTTTTAACTTTTTTAAAGTCTTATTTATGTATTTTGGGGCTTTTTCATTGGATCCATAGATATTTATTATGATTCTATCTTCTTGTTCAATTGATCCTTTGATCATAATGTATGTCCTTCTATGCTTTCTATGGTGGTTTTTGTCTTAAAGTCAGTTTTATCAGAAATTAGTATTGCCACTCCTTTGGTTGCCATTTGCTTGATGTATCTTTTTCCAACCTTTAATTTTTAGTCTATTTTTATCTTTTTCTCTCAGGTGTGTCTCTTGTAGGCAGCATATTGATGGGTAGTGTTTTCTTATCTAGTCTGCAACTCTCTGTCTCTTGAGTTGTGAGTTAAATATATTAACATTCAGTCTAATAATCAGCAAGTATGAATTTGTTGCTGTCATCATATCAGGGAAGTTCTCTTCCAACAAATCTCAGTCAATATTCTCAGTGGTTTTCTTTGTCTCTTCCTGTTCTGGAATTCCAATTACATGGAAATTATTACTTTTGATGGTATCCCACATGAACCTTAGGCTCTCTTCATTTTGTTTTGATCTTTTTTTCTGACTTATCTTTTTCCAAAGAAATATTCAAGTATTTGTCTTCAATCTCATTAATTCTGTCTTCCATTGATTTGATTCTACTCCTTTGCTCTTTCAATGTGTTATCTATTTCTGAAAATTGTTATTAATCTTTGGGATTTTTGTCTGCAGATTTTGTATCATTTCTAATTTTTCATTCTTTTTGTTATTTTGTTCTTGTATTTTCTTCTGAAATTGCTGAAGTTTTTGATTGTGTTTTTATTAATTTGTCAGTGTTTGTCTTTATCTGTCTCTTAATTCTTTGAAAATACCTAATTACAATTCTTTTGAATTCGTTTGTGGAGACTTCTAATGCTGTTTGCTCCTCAGGGATGTTTTCTGGGTCTGTATCCAGCTCCCTTATTTCTACCATTTTATCTTTTTTCTTTGTGTGGACCATGATGATCTGTTGTCTCCGAGACACTGCTGCATTGTTGTATTCAGATCTCTCATAACTCTTTGTGAAGAGCAGCTTAGGGTGAGCCAAGCTCTTCTTGGTGATCATTTATCATTGGCCAGTTGTTGGAGAGGAAATGGTGGTTCTCACTCAGTAAATGGAGCTGCAGGAGGTGCAGGTGTAGTTCTGTCATATGGGGACAATTGCTGTCTCCCACTCAGACAACAACAAACTATCTAAAAAGTTAAAAAAATATCTATTAAAAAAAAAATGCACTGCATAAACACCCAGGAAAAATCATGAAAATAGTAAGAGAGAAAAAGAAAAAGAAACACAATATATGAGTACAGGGCAATTAGAGAAAAAGGTAGAGTAGGAAAATAATGAATAAAAAAATGGGAAAATTGCAAAAAGAAAAACAAGAAATTGTTTTAACCATGAGAAAGGAAAAAAAAAAAAATGTGAACCAGGAACAGGGAAGAGTGAAAAGCTGAAAACTAGAAGCTGGGAAGGGAAGAACAGAGAAAAATAATAAAAGGGACAAAATAAAATAATAATTTTAAAACAGACAAACTGAAAAAAAAGGAAAAAAAAAAATGTCTGGACAGGGCAGGACAGGGTGCCCAGGCCCTGTCTGAGTACACAGACTGGGATAGAATACTTGCTGGCTAAGACGGTAGGTGGAAGTGAGAGATAGTCTTGCCTGTATTCACCAAGAGTGTATGGGCTCTGAGAGTAATAAGGGGAATATTTCAGCTTTCCAGTCATTCATGTCCTGAATGTCCTTGTGGTTCCTGGCAAATGGGAACTATTCTTAAGACCCTGGAATCTGGGAGAAGAGTGTCACTTTAAATATCCAAAATGGTCAAACCAATTGTAACCATTCAAAATGGCTGTACCCTTCAGAGAGGCAAAAATATGCAGCTCAGCCCGCCTTCCTCTTTGCTACATCCTCTTTTATTCACCAGTCAACATTGCAGTCCTCTGTGCAGCCCCTGGCTAGCAGAGCTGATTTTTAGGTTAATTCTTAGGTGCTAACACCACTCTGCAATATCTAAGCTGTCTGTTCCATCAAGATTGCTGACAGACCTCAGCTCTGTATGACCCCTTTTTCAGTGTTTTTATCCAGGTTCTTCTACTAGTTGGCGTTTAGTCCAATTTTATAGTAGTCCACTTTTATAGTAGTCCACTTTTATATCCTTCCTTTCAAAGCTCATATATCTTCTGTATCTATGTTGACCGGTCCTCCTTTTCTTTGTTAAAGAGGGTCTGTGCAGCCTGTCTGTCTACTCCTCCATCTTACTGGAACTCTCTAGTATTTATATTTTGTTGATGTAACATAGATGCTCTGGTGGCATAGTGCCTAAGGCATTTGACTGCTAATCAATATGCTGGCAGTTCAAACCCACCAGCTAATCCCTGGAAGGAAGACTCAGCAATCTACTTCTGGAGAGATATTGACTTAGAAACTAAGGAGGGATCACTATGAGTTGGTACCCACTTGAAGGCAATGAGTGAGATATAACAAAATTTTCATGTATGTAATTTGTATGTATTTATCCAAAATGGTATGTTCTCTCTGCCTTCTGAATAATCTGAAAACATTTAATCTAATATGAATAGCAACTGCTACCTTACAAGTCATTATAAAGTGGATGGAGGCAAAAAAGAAATTTTTGAATGTTATGTTTTAAAGAGTTTGAGGAAAGAAAGATAACTTGGATGAAAAATACAGAAATAAAGTCATTTGAATGACCATTAAATTCTAATTCTTTACTCACCTGCTTTAATTATCTAGTGCTGCTATAACAGAAATACAACTAATGAATAACTTTAGCAAACAGAAATTTATTTTCTTAAAGTTTTCAGGGCTAGAAGTCCAAATTTAAGGCAACAGCTCTAAAGGAAAGATTTCTGTGTATGTGTGTGTACTGGGCAAAGTTTCTCACCTCTTTTCAACAGCTGTGGGCTCATTTCCCCTTGGAGATCTTCATTTGTCTTGGCATCAATCTTTCTTTGGGTCTAGGAGGTTCTAAGTGCAGGGACCCTGGGTCCAAAGGAATTACTCCACTCTTGGCTCTTCTTTCTTGATAGTAGCCAGGTGTTTCTTTCTCTGCTCTCTTCTCTCTTCTTTTGTTTTTTTGAAACATAAAAGGTAATGCAAGCCATATCCCAAGGAAACTTCTATTACATCAAATCAAGGCTATGACCTGAGAAAATGTGTTATATCCCACCCTAATACCCTTATAACTGATTGGCTGATTACATCAGATCACATCATAAGGAATGATAAAGTAATTATATAACTACCAAAATACATCATTTTATAACTGTCAAACCACTGAGATTCATGGCACAGCCAAGTTGAGCCATAGTTTTTGGAGACACATTGCATCAAGTTTGGAGGAAGACTCATTAACAATCTACAATATGCAGACAACACAGCCTTGCTTACTGAAAGTGAAAATCTTCTGAAGCACTTATTGAAGAAGATCACTATAGATTCCACCTCAACATAAAGAAAAAAAAAAAAAAACTCACAAGAGAACAAATAAAAAACATCATGATAAATGGAGAAAGGATTGAAGTTGTCAAAGATTTCCTTTTACTTTGATCCACAATCAATGTTCATGGAAGGGGCAGTCAAGAAATCAAACAACATATTGCATTGGGAAAATCTGTTGCAAAAGACTTCTTTAAAGTGTTCAAAAGCAAAGATATCACTTTGAGGACTAAGGCGTGCCTGACCCAAGCTGTGGTATTTTCAATCACTTCATATACATGTAAAAGGTGGACAAAGAATAAAGATCAAGAAGAATTTATGTCTTAGAATTATGGCTTTGATGAAGTATGCTGTGTTTATCATGGACTGCCATAATACAAACAAATCTTTCTTGTAAGAAATACACCTAGAATGCTCCTTACAGGAGGGAATGATGAGATTTTACCTCATGTGTTTTGGTCATGTTGTTAGGAAGGAATCAATCTCTGAATAAAGATATCATACATGGTAAAGTAGAAGGTTAGCAAAAAGGAGGAATAACCTCAATGAAATGGATTGGCACAGTAGCTACAAGCATGAGCTCAAACATTTCAACGATTGTGAGAATGAGGCTGAACCAGGCATTGTTTTATTTTGTTATGCATTGTGTTGCTATGAGTGTGAACCAACTCTCATAGCAACACTATTCATGAGGACACATACAACAACAATAGCAACAACAATAAAATTCAATATAAATCTTTGGTAACTGAAAGTTTGGTGGTTCTAATCCACCCAGTGGAAACTTGGATGAAAGATCTGGCTATCCACTTATGAATGATCACAGCCATTGAGAATGCTATGGAGTGCAATTCTACTCTGATACAAATGGAGTTGACAGAACTCAAATCAACTTGACTGCAACTGGTGTATTTTTAAATTTTTTTGTGATTTAATATTTGTCTATTAGTGTAAATTGCTAAATATAGCAAAAGGGATATTTGTTTGAACTGCAATTCTATTTTTGGTTTATTTTTCAGTGTATTTTGCACTGAAACAAATTCAGTTTAGAGACTGAAGGTAATGGAAAGTGACATCATCTCTTGCACTCAATATTTGTCTCTACTGTGATGGTTGTGACCACTTGACACTCCAATTACCAGTAAGTCCAATGACTTGCTGGTTATCCACATATGAAAAACATTTTAGTGGGAGTTTCTTGGAAAGATATTTCTTTATTTTTTTCATAAACAGAAAGAGAATAGGTAGCATTGCAATCTTTTCTTGATCTTTCTGTATTGAAAATAAATGTGTTTTGGGGAGCAGAATCAGTCACCTTATGAACAAAAAGTAACAAGCATAGGGAAAAAAGCCAACACACATTGTGGAAGAGAATACAGTGGGAGAAAAATGCTGGAATATTTGATTAGCTGAATTGAAGTAGGCTACATTGACATTCAGACTTCTTATTATGTGAGAAAAATAATACCTATATTTTTAAGGTATTCTAGGTTATATTTTCTGTTACTTGAATCAGTGTTCACTGTAAGCTAAATGAAAATAAAATTAAGTTTGCTTAAGAAATGCGTACATAAATATTTATATATTTCTTCTAAAAATTTTAAATGAAATGCAAAAATGAATTTGCTTTTAAGAGTCAATAGTCACTCTCTCTAAATACACTGTGACTATGAACCTGTTAAATATTCCTACCTTCTATTATGTATGTTCAGATATAAATATGAGATTCATCTAAACATAAGTTTCAAGAACTATTCTGGAATATTTTTGTTATTGATAGAATTTGCATTATTGGTTTGTTCATAAACTATACATTTATTACATTTTCTTATTTTTCCCCTTAAACTTGTGAAAATGTGTTAATTTATATAATCACATATACTTATATAATTTATATAAAACAAACACAAATTTTAAAAGGAAGAAACATATTTTGCATAAAGTAAAAAGACTGTATAGTTTTTCTCTTGCTATAGAAATCAAAGGTATATTATGGGAGCAATTATATATGTCATTAAAAATGCATCATTACAATAGAAAGAGACATTTCAGGACCTCGGGAGAAAGGATGTATATTTTGTCTATCAGAAGGTCATGAATCACTGATGACCAGAAGACTGACTATGGAAGGTGAATTCTAAATTATTCATATCCTTGAATAGTCCCTGATACACACATTCTTGTGTAGCCCTCTCACTCTAGATGTAGTAAATTTCTCTTAATAAATACTACATAAATCATGACCTTACCTCTTAAATTAGATTATACAAGACTGTAGCTTCCAAATTTTATTCTGTATGTGTGTTTGTGTGTGTGTGTGTGTTTTATTAAACTACATGCATGAATGTGTCTTTCATCTCTCATCTTAGGAGAAGCCAGTTTCCATGTGGTGAGATAGCCTTCTTCTGAGAAATAGGGAGATGTGGTAAGACACTACAGCCTCCCAAAAATTATCTGAGAGAATTTAGAGTTGCAGCTTTGTCCCTTGTCAGGTTTTCTGAGGAACATAGTGTCTTGGAAAACTTCATTATTTGAAATTTTTGAATAATCTTGCACCATAAACACACAGCTAATTTTTGCCAAGCAACATTGTGGACTCTGAACTCTCTTTATTTAATAATCATCTCTAAAGGCCATTCTGATAATAGGGAAGGTACTTTACGTGAAAATCTAAATTGTCTATTGAATGTGATTCACATGAAAATTGTAAAGTTTGTTGCAAATATATTATATATTTATAAAGATTTGTACACATATGCCACTGCAATATAAATGTTTACATTGAATGTTTAAAAGCAGTGGCAATTTTGGGTATTTAAAGTGACTGAGGGCACAGCTATTTTGAAAGTTTATAAGCACTGGCCATTTTGGATATTTGAAGTGACCAAGGGCGCAGCAATTTTGAATGTTTACAAGTGGCAACCATTTTGGATTTTAAAGTGATAGCATTCTCATTGGGATTCCAGGGACCTAAGAACAGGCAGCGAGGCAGGAAGTAGGGAGAGGACAAAAAAAAAAGAAAAGAGGAGGGAACAAATTGAGGAGTCAGCCACAGGGACCCAGGTGAAGAGAGGGAACCCAGGGCATGCCCCACAAGGAGCAAGGTGGGAAGGAGGGAGAGGACAGAAAAGGCAAAGGGGACTGCAACAGATTGAGGAGTTAGCCTCAGGGATACATGTAAGGGTGGTTGGAGGGGTTTCCAATAGTTAAGGGAGACAAACTTGTCTGTCGGTTTGTCCTACTGTGGTGAGGTGTTGCTGTGAGTCTTGAGGCTGTGTCACTGGTGTTTCAAACCCAGTGGGGTGAAACTGTTGCACAAGTGCAGCTCAGCTTGCAGACTAAGACAGACTAGGAAGAAGGAGGAGGCCATCTACTTCTCAAATAATTGGCAAGGGAAAACCTTATGAATAGCAGAGAAACACTGTCTGAAAATTATTGTGTAACTTTATGAATAGTCCAGAAATATTGTCCAATACAGAGGAAGAAGAAGTCACTTAGCTCAGAAAGCTCTCAAAGTAGGACTGGGCAAGAGCTGCATTATCAGAGTAAAATCAGCCTTACTCATATGAATAAGGTAGAGCTTTCGAGACCTCCATTTGCTGACATGGTGCCACTCAAGTTGAGGAGAAAGAGCTAGAAACATCCATTAATAATCAGAATATGGAATGTACCAAGTATGAATCTAGAAAATTGCAAGTTGTCAAAAATGAAGTGGAACATATAAAGATTGATATCCTAGGCATTAATGAGCTGAAATGGACTGGTTTTGGCCATTTAGAATCAGACAACCATATGATCTACTATGCTGGGAATGACAGTTTAAAGAGGAATGGTGTGGCATTCATCACCACAAAGGATGTTTCAAGATCTGTCCTGAAGTACAATGCTGTCAGTGATAGGATCATATCCATATGCCTACAAGGAAGACCCGTTAATACCACTATTATTCAAATTTATGCCCCAACCACCAAAGCCACACATGAGGAAATGGAAGAATTTTATCAGCTTCTACAGTCTGAAATTGACCAAACATGCAATCAGGATGTGTTAATTATCACTGGTGACTGGAATGCAAAAGTTGGAAACAAAGAAGAATCAACAGTAGTTGGAAAATTTGGCCTTGGTGACAGAAATAATGCTGGAACTCGTATGGTAGAATTTTGCAAGACCAGTGACTTGTTCATTGCAAATACCTTTTTTCAACAGTGAAAAAGGCAACTGTACATGTGGACTTCACCAGATGGAACACACAGGAATCAGATTGACTACATCTGTGGCAAGAGGCGATGGAAAAGCTCAATATCTTCAGCCAAAACCAGGTTAGGAGCTGATTGCCAAAACCAGGTTAGGAGCTGATTGTGTAACAGACCATCAACTTCTCATATGCAAGTTTAAATTGAAGTTAAACACAATTAAAACAAGTCCACAAGAGCCAAAATATGATCTAGATTATATCCCTCCTGAATTTAGAGACCAAGTAAAGAATAGATTTGATGGATTGAACACCAATGACCAGAAACCAGGTAAATTGTGGGATGACATCAAGAACATCATCCCTGAGGAAAGCAAGAGGTCACTAAAAAGACAAAAAAAGAAGAGAAATCCCAAATGGATGACAGATGAGATTCTGAAACTTGCCCTTGAGCAGAGAGTAGCTAAAACAAATGGAAGAAATGACAAGATAAAGAATTGAAATGAAGATTTCAAAGAGCATCTTGAGAGGACAAAGCCAGTTAATATGCCAGTTAATATAATGAAATGTGCAAAGACCTGGAGTTAGAAAACCAAAAGGGAAGAACATGCTTGGCATTTCTCAATCTGAAAGAATTGAAGAAAAAATGTAAGCCTTGAGTTGCAATATTGAAAGATTCTAAGAGCAAAACATTCAATGATGCAAGGAACATCAAAAGAAGATGCAAGGAACACACAGAGTCACAGTACCAAAAGAACTGGTCATTTTCTTCCATTTCAGGAAGTGGCATATGATCTAGAACCAATGGTACTGAAGGAGAAAGTCAAAGCTGCAATGAAGGAATTAGTGAAGAACAAGGCTCCAGGAATTGATTGAATACCTATTGAGATATTTCAACAAACATATTGACTCACTCAGTTATGGCAAGAGATTTGGAAGAGAGCTACCTGGCCAACTGACTGGAAGAGATCCACATTTGTACCCATTTTAAAGAAAGATGATCCCACAGAATGTGGAAATTGTAGAACAATATCATTAATAGCGCACACAAGTAAGATCTTACTGAAAATAATTCAATAACGGTCGCAGCAGTATATTGACAGAGAACTTCCAGAGGTGCAAGCTGGATTCAGAATAGTATGTGGAACAAGGGATATCATAGCTGCTTTCAGATGGATCTTGGTTCAATGCAACACATACCAGAAAGATGTTTACTTGTGCTTTATTGACTACACAAAGGCATTTGATTGTGTGGATCATGACAAATTATGAATAACATTGAGAAAAATGAGAATTCCTGAACACTTGATTGAACACTTCTTTGGTCTTCCTTATTCATTGTCCAGCTCTCACATGCATACGAGGTGATTGGAAATATCATGGCTTGTGGCAGGTGCACCTTAGTCCTCAAGGAGACATCCTTGCTCCTCAGCACTTGAAACAGTTCCTTCACGGTTGACCTTCCCAATGCTACACATTGTCTAATGTCCTCACTGCTGCTTCCATTGGCATCGATTGTAGAACCAAGCAATGTGAATTCTTTGACAACCTCAAACTTCTCTCCATTTATTGTGATGTTGCTCATT